>NC_087356.1:72448595-72751625 GCF_030014295.1 Loxodonta africana
TGAGAAATCTGTGGAAATGAGAGGAAAAGAATCAAATAAGTCAGGCATGCTCCTAGCTTTTCTCCAATTCCACACAGCCCAGGACTTTATAGCTATAAAAACGTAGAACCCAGGTTCCCTTGTCCCCTTGGCATAAAGGCTGTGCCTCAATCCTTAGGGGGGAGGGGAGGATGTTAATAGGTGTTAAAGGAAATGAGTAGCTCAGGGTCATATGGGTCATATTCAGAAATGCTCAGTTACAGAAACAGGTTTCATAACTGAAAGGTATCTCAGAATCTTCTAGAGGATTACATAACATACAATATTTCTCCAGTTTAACTGATGATGGAACCTACTTTTTTCTGCAAGCCTATTGTAGCACTAGTGTGACTCAGAACATAATTTAGAAAACCATGTTTTTGTTTTGTGGTTTGTTCTGTTTTTTAATCTAACAATAAATTGATGCCTAGGTGCAAGCTTATTCTTCTTATACTTCTTCTGAAAAGCTGGATTATGGCAAAAGAGCAGACCTCTGAAAATTTATTCTGTCTTCTGAATCTCTGGTTGTCCTCTGGGCTAAGTCTGCCTCTTCCACCCAGGCCATTGAGTGCCCTTCAGAAGGAAGCTCTAGGCAGCCTACTACTACTGCCATTGCTTTTGACAATGCCCAATGACCCAGATATATATGCTTCTAGTTGGAGGTTCCCACACAGCACTTCCCGTTATACACCCACACCTGTTCTCAGGAGGAAGGCAATGATGGTGCACACCTCAGAGTCACCTGTCCTGGTGCAACCAAGGTCTTATCTCTGAAATATCTGACCATTTTTCGTTTAGTTTTGGACTGCACATACACGCCTCTATAGACTCTCACATTTGCCTAGAGATTGTGCAAAGCCCTGCTTAGAAATCTGGTATTTTCTCAACCTACCTAACCCAGGATCTATGTTTTCCTCTGGCTACTCAAGAAGCTGCTTGTTTCTCTTTGGTCCCAATCTATTACTGCCATCTTAGGCCCAGCACACTTCCTTTTGCCACTTGAATTTCCAAAGATGCAGAAGCCTCCTCCTGAAATTCCATGCCGCTCTGTTCAAAACAAAGGGTCTTCATAACAATGAACAGCTGTTCCCTTAGTAGCTTTTTAATTTCTACAGAATGCATGTCTTTTTAATCTTCTTTTCTTCTCCCATCCTGGGGGGTGAAGACAGGGGGCTCATTTGCAAAAAAGAGGACATCCAGTTGCCTTTTCTGTATTACTGCAATACCCTGGAGTTTTCCTTTTGCTTCATCCATCGCCAATTAACACGCACAGATACAGCCTTGTCACAGAGATCACACTGACAGAATAACGAAAGAAATGTTCAAGGAGATTCATATATTCAATTTTTTTTAACTTTAATCTCTCCTAGGTGTCACAGACACAGTGGCAGCTTTCATTACATATCTGATCCTCCCACATTTCCCCCAATTCCTACTTGGCTGTCTTTCAAAGTAAACTCTCTTCCATACTGCCCATGTTACTTGTTTCACTCCAGGGTCCTGCATTCTTTTGGCCCCTATTCAAGCCAAGCCATTTCTGCATTTAGGTTTTTGCTACTCAAAGTGTGGTCCATGGACAAGGAGCATCAGCATTACCTGAGATCTAGTTAGGTCCTACCCCAAACCTATTGCATAAGGACCTGCATTTTAACAAGACCTTCCACATGACTCCTGGGCACATTAAAGTTTAAGAGTCACTACTTTGGGTTATTCCTTCCTAGAGCTGAAATTGTTTTCCTTCTTTCTTGCTTCCTTCTCTGAAACTCTCCTTTTTCTATGCACCAGACAACATTCATAATCGTGTAAAGCAATCTCTGAAAACATCTTCCTAAGAAAAGCCTTCTCAGATGTACAATTACATATTTCTTTATCTTACCGCCTGTATGTGAACTCCGGCATTTCATGTCAGGGAAATGTACATATCATATAACTTATTACAATATATCGTATTCTGTTTTTTATACATAATTTTGCAGAATGTAATCAAAAGTGGTTGTAGCAGGAAGAAATATTATACATACTGTTTCTTCATCCACATAAAAATGAACAATGGTAACCAGAATCTTCTCTATTTAGCTATCTAGTGGTAAGCTTCACTAAACTAGAGAGAAAATTTTAGTATGTTTTATGTCTGACATCTCAATTGGTAACCTGTCTTTTCCTGGAGCCTTGTTTTGTGCCAATGCCTTCAGTGCAGCTTGTACTTCTTGCTTTAATGCCATTGGTTCTTGATCATATGTTACCTTCTGAAATGGCTGAACATCAACCCCTTCTTTTTTATACAGTAACTCCGTGTATTCCTTCCATCTTCTTTTGATGTCTCCCGCATCATTCACTATTTTGCCCACAGAATTCTTCAATATGGCAGCTTGAGGCTTGAATTTTTTTTTTTCACTTCTTTTAGTTTGAGACATGCCAGTAGTGTTCTCTTTTGGTTTTCTACCTCGAAGTCTGCACTTTTCATTATAATGCTTAACTTGGTCTTCCTGAGCCACCCACTTGGAATCTTCTGCTCAGCTCTTTTATTTCACCATTTCTTCCATTCACTTTAGCTGCTCTACATTCAAAAGCAAGTTTCAGAGTCTCTTCTAAAATCCATTTTGGTCTTTTCTTTCTTTTGTGTCTTATTAATGACTTTTTCTTCAGCTTCAACTTGAACTTGCATATGAGCAATTGACGATCTGTTTCATAGTCAGCCCCTATTCTGACTCATGACATTGAGCTTCCCCATCATCTCTTTCTACACATGTAGTCAGTTTGATTCTTGCTTATTCGATTTGGTGATGTCCATGTGTGTTGTCGCCATATATGTTGTTGAAAAAGTGTTAGCATTGAATAACTCATTGGTCTTACAGAATTCTATCATGCAATCTCCAGTGGCATTTGTATCACCAAGGCCATATTTTCCAACTACCAATCCTTCTTCTTTGTTTCCAACTTTCACATTCCAATCATCAGTGATTATCTATGCATCCACATTGCATGTTTGATCAATATCAAACTGCATAAGTGGAGAAAAATCTTCGGTTTCCTCATCCCTGGCATTAGTGGTTGGTGTGTAATTTGAATAATACTTGCATTAACTGATATTCCTTGTAGGTGTATGGGTATTGTACTATCACTGATGGTGTACTTCAGGATAGATGTTGCAACAGCTGCAATGCTGGAGGTGCTCACTTACCTATGCCAAGAAATTTGGATGCCAGCCACCTGGCCAACTGACTGGAAAAAAATCCATATTTGTGTCTGGTCCAAAGAAAAGTGATCTAACAGAAAGCAGAAATTATCAAACAATATCATTACTGTCACACACAAGTAAAATTTTGCTGAAGATCACTCAAAAGTACTTGTAGCAGTACATTGACAGGGGAATTCCAGAAATTCAAGCTGGATTCACAAGTGGACATAGAATGAGAGATATCGTTGCTAATGTCAGATGGATCTTGGCTGAAAGCAGAGAATGCCAGAAAGATGTTTACGTGTATTTTATTGACTATATAAAAGCATTTTACTCTGTGGATCATAACAAATTATGGATAACGTTGCAAAGAATGGGAGTTCCAGAACACTTGTGCTCATGCCAAAACTGTACGTAAGCCAAGAGGCAGTCATTCAAAAAGGATAAAGGGATATTGTGTGGTTTAAAATCAGGTTTAAAATGTGTGTCAGAGTTGTATCCTTTCACCGTACTTATTCAATCTGCATGCTAAGCAAATAGTCCAAGAATCTGGGCTATATGAAGAAGAACAAGGCATCAGGATTGGAGGAAGACTCATTAATGACCTGAGATATGGAGATGACACAACCTTTCTTGCTAAAAGTAAAAAGGACTTGAAGAACTTACTGATGAAGATCAAGGACTACAGCCTTCAGTATGAATTATGCTTTAACATAAAGAAAACAAAAATCCTCACAACTGGACCAATAAGCAACATCGTGATGAACGGAGAAATATTGAAGTAGTCAAGTGTTTCATTTTACTTAGATCAGGGTCATTATGAGTCATGCCCAACTTGATAGCACATAACAACAATATGTGCGACAACCCTCCCAAATAATCCACTACACTGACTCAGACATGACTCAGGTCTAGAGTGTTTTTAAGCAATTCAAAAGTACGAAAAGGTGTTTTTAAACATTTCAAAGTTCCATACAGTATTATAAAAACATGGCTAGTGAAAATATCCTACAGAGGTAGAGTCTAGATCAGTACTGCCCACTAGAAATATAATACAGTATAATTTAAAATGTTCTGGAAACTCATTTAAAACATGTGAAATCAATTTTAACAATATAACTTATTTATCCCAATATATTCAAAGTATCATCATTTCAACATAAAATGGATATAAAAGGAATCATAATGAGATATTTTACTTTTTTTGTACATATCTTTGAAATCCAGAATGTATTTTATAGATACAGCACATCTCAAATCATACTAGCCATCTTTCAAATGCTCACTAGCACCTTGTGGCTGGTGGCCGCTGTACTGTACAACACAGGTCTAGAATATACATATTTTTTTTCCTAATCTGACTTAATTGTCGAATTGCAATTGTCCCTTTCTAAATAAGGAAAACATTAGCACAATGTGACATAAAGGGCACTGGACCATGAGTCATAAGACTTAGTTTCAACCTCAGCTCTAACCCTTAGGGTGCAACATTTGACTCGTCATAAAGTTTCTCTAAAAAACTTCAAATGATTGTTGTGTAAATTAAGTGTGACAATAAAAGTGAATTTTCTTTTTGCACTATAAAGGTCTACATAAATATATTTGTAGTGTTCTAATTCCTATTTTAAAAGCTAAAAAAAAGCTAGTGGTTATGAATTCACAGATCAGTCATTAGAGTACTCAGGTAAGGTGAGTGGGCAATGCACTCCAGAATCTAAGATGTCTTCATCCTCACTATTTCTGTGACTCAGCAGCTCTGCCAACATGCAGACACTCTAGAGCTCATGTGTATAATCAGGAGTTGATTTTAGAACATGTTTTGATAACCACACAATATAAACATCGTCACTCTGAAACTCACCATACTCTCTCCTGAAGACTGTAGATGAAAGTCTCTTTTTTCTTCTAGCCTGTCACTTGAGGAGTAAAGACAGATTAATTACCCCTTCTTCTTTACCTGTCTGAACAACCACAGCTGACAAGAAGTAGGTTCAAATAAATCTGTGGCTTCTATTCTCAGTTCAAGTATTTTAGGTCTGGAAATATAAAGACCAGTAATCCCCACAGGATTCTCATCTCCTGAGGTTCAGCAGCCTGTTTATTTGTAAAGAGCCATCCTCAAGCTGGCCGGTCATATTCTTTTGCATTTAAGGAAATTTGTTTTTTAGCCATGTAGTGTGGTCATGGTTCCAGGGTAATTCACTTAGTATAGCTTAATGTCAGATATATTTAAAATGCAGTGTTAAAGATTTAGATTGGATGAAGCAAAGCAGATCATTTTCTCAGAATGTATTTTAAAATACAGAGTTAGAGTTCCAATTATATATGTATACTTTTAAGTGATAAATGATGGAATCATTTTATTTATTTACTAAGTATATTTTATAGTTTTTGTTCATCATAACTTAGCATTTCAAGTCCTCTTCACTTAAAAAAAAATTTTTTTTTTCACTTTCAATGAGCAAGTTTGTGTCATCTGCATATCACAGATTGTAAATTAGCCTTCTTCCAGTCCTGATACCCAGTTCCTCTTCATATAGTCCAGTTTCTTGGCTTATTTGCTCAGCATATAGATTGAATGAGTGTGGTGAAAGGATACAGCAGTGACACACACCTTTCCTGATTTAAACTGCCCAATATATCCTTGGCTTTGTGGTTAAGAGCTTGGCTTGTTAACCGAAAGGTCAGCAGTTCGAATTCACCAGTCACCCCTTTGGAACCCTGGGGCAGTTCTACTCTGTCTTATAGGGTCACTATAAGTCAAAATCAATTCAATGGCAATTGGCACCATAGATTAGGTGTGCAGAAAGAAGACTCAAAATTTGTCCCTTTGGGACCTTGCAATCTACTGGGGCAGATGTATTGCCCAACATGTGTCTTACCCTTACAAAGTGTTGAATGAATGAATAAAGTATTACAGACAGTGCTCTATGTGATACACAGTAGGTACTGTTGTGCATAGGGTCTCTATGAGTCAGAACCAACTCAACGGTACCTAACAACAATTGTTTGGCTCAGAGATGAAACCGATCTCTACGGTAATAAAGACAATTGTGGAATGGTAGTTTTTAAACTGTGCCCTAAAAAGTAAGGAGAATTCACTTAAGCTGAGGGGAACACAAGGGGGTACTTAAGATGTAGACAAGGGCAAAAGCTAAGGAATTAAGAAGCAGGAAATATAAGGCATGTTTGCTGAACTTTGGGAATGGCTGAAAGTATTTCTTGAATAAAGGCAGTGGATTCAATTTTTCTAGTTTCTATTAATTATGGAATCAAACTGCAACAAGGATGGCCGAGTCTGACCCTCCAGTCCCTAGTGGTGACTGTCCACTATATCTGGCAAGAGACACTTGGGGCACCCCTAAAATAACACCAAAAAACCAACACAGACATCTCAAATCTCCCAATTTTCAGAGGCAAACAAGTGGATTCAGGTCTGGCTTTGGTGAAAATTGTAACGTTATTTCAGATAACTTCAGAATCTATTATTAAGTGTCTATTATTTTAAAGACTCTGGATTTCTGGAGGTGGAACAAAGGTGGATAAAACATAATTCTTGCACTAAAACAATTTATTTTCTTGGGTAAAAGTGCCTTTGCCATCACCCATAGTCCCATAGCTCTTTGTCCACACTTTTTGTCTTCCCTTTGTGCTGAACTCCACCTTAACACTTCTATCCCATGTGCATATGTGCTAGTCTTACCTGCTATTTGGGAGCTTGTTGAGGGAAAGAATCATTTCTCATCCATCACTGTGTCGCTGGGCCCTGGCACAATGCCTGGCATATAGATGAATTCACCTCTTTCAGTACCTCTCAGGCATCCAAATCAATCAGAATACTTTTTTCTCTCCTGTCTAGAAAATCAGGATCTGATAAATGGATGAAAATTGGCTAACTTATAGGGGTGGATTTTCATTTACTAGAAAATCACAAAAAAAGGGTCAATATTAAGCAAAAAAGAAATCAGTCATGAATGGTGAGATTTATGATAAAATTAGAATAAATACTTATGACTCAATCTTCTTGCTTACCTTAAAAAAAAAAAAAACCTGTTACCGTTGAGTTGATTCCTATTCATAGTGACCCTATCGTGTGTATAATCATCTACATTACTACACTTGTTCTGCTAAGGTTATCGCCTTCAGGTCTGCTGGAGTCAAGTAACTGAAACACAAAAGTTCAACTACAGTTAACATACTATTGCCAGCCTATGAACTACACATATTGTGAATAATGTTTAGCAAAATAAATCTCAGACAGCCTGTAACGCTCATGGATAGATAGATAGACAAATCCAAAACCAATAACAAACTAGTTCCCATCAAGTCAATTCTGATTCATGGTGATCCCAAGTGTTTCAGAGTAGAACTGTGCTCCATACGGTTTTCAATGTCTATGATCTTTCAGAAGTAGATAATCAGGTCTTTCTTCCAAGGTGCCTCTGTATATTCAAACCAACAACCTTTTAATTACTAGCCAAGTACTTAACCATTCTCACCACAGTTGAAAGATAGAGAGAAATAGAACTACGTGTAGACATACAGATAAATACCCATCATTGCATCATCTTACCATTTCTTAAATTGTTTATTGTGCTTTGAGTGAAAGTTTACAGCTCAAGTTAGTTTCTCATACAAAAGTTTATACACACATTGTTAGGTGGAGCTAGTTGCTCTCTCTATAATATGACAGCAGACTGCTCCTTTCCACCTGGGATTTCCCATCTCCATTCAGCCAGCTCCTGTCCCTTTCTGTCTTCTCTCACCTCCAGACAGGAGCTGCCAATTTAGTCTCATGTATCTACTTGAACTAAGAAACACACTCTTCACCAATATCATTTTATGTCTTATAGTCCTGTCTAATTTTTGTCTGAAGAGTTGGTTTCAGGAATGGTTTAAGTTCTGGGTTAACAGAGAGTCTGGGGGCTGTGTTTTCTGGTGTTCTGCTAGTCTCAGCCAGACCTTTAAGTCAGACCTTTCTAACTGAATTTGAATTTTGTACCCCACTTTTCTCCTGCTCCATCAGGGACTCTCTGTTGTGTTCCATGTCAGGGCAGTCACAGTGATGGTAGCTGGGGCACCATCTAGTTCTTCTGGTCTCAGACTGATGAAGTCTCTGGTTTATGTGGCCCTTTCTGTCTCTTGGGTTCATATTTTCCTTATATCTTTGGTGTTCTTCATTCTCCTTTGCTCCAGGTGTAAAAAAGAAAGACAAATTGATACACCTTAAATGGCCTCTCCCTAGCTTTTAAGACCCTAGACACCAATCACCACAGTGGGATGCAGAACATTTTCTTAATAAACCTTGTTATGCCAATTGACCTAGATGTCCCCTGAAACCATGGTCCCCAGATTCCTGCCACTGCTACTGTGTCCCTTGAAGTGTTTGGTTGTATTCAGGAAACTTCTTAGCTTTTGGTTTAGTCCAGTTGTGCTGACCTCCCTTGTATTATGTGTTTTCCTTCCCTTCATCTAAGATAATTCTTCTCTACTGTCTAGTTAGTGAATACCCCTCTCACACACTCATAACCATCAAAGAATGTTTTCTTCTGTGTTTAAACCTTTTCTTAAGTTCTTATAATAGTGGTCTTATACAGTATTTGTACTTTTACGAATGACAAATTTCACTCATCATAATGTCTTCCAGATTCATCCGTGTCGTGAGATGTTTTTCGGATTCATCATTGTTCTTTATCATTGCGTAGTATTCCATTGTGTGAATATACCATAATTTGTTTATCCATTTATCTCTTGATGCACCCCTAGTTTGTTTCCATCTTTTTGCCTCTGTAACTGTGCTGCAATGAATATGGGTGTGCATATATCTATTCGTGTGATGACTCGTATCTTTCTTGTGAATAGGCATAAATATGGATCTCTTCTAGTCAGTTCGTCAGGAAGCTGTCATCCATACTTCTTGGCATAGATGAGTGAGCATCTCCAGCCCTGCATCTGTTTGTTGAAACATCTCAATTGATTGAATATTCAAAAACAGCTGCAGCATTACATCGAGAGGGAACTGCCAGAAATTCAGGCCAGTTTCAGAAGAGGACATGGAACCAGGGATATCATTGCTGATGTCAGATGGATCCTGGCTAAAAGCACGGAATATCAGAAGGATGTTTAGCTGTGTTTTAATTGACTATGCAAAGGCATTCAACTGTGTGGATCATAACAAACTATGGATAACACTGTGAAGAATGGGAATTCCAGAACACTTAATTGTGCTCATGAGGAACCTTTATGTAGATCAAGAGGCAGTTGTTCGGACAGAACAAGGGGATACTGATTGGTTTAAAGTCAGGAAAGGTATGCGTCAGGGTTGTATTCTTTCACCATACCTCTTTAATCTGCATGCTGAACAAATAATCCGAGAAGCTGGACTATATGAAGAAGAACGGGGCATCAGGATTGGAGGAAGACTCATTAACAACTTGCGTTATGCAGATGACACAACCTTGCTTGCTGAAAGTGAAGAGGACTTGAAGCTCTTACTAATGAAGATCAAAGACCACAGCCTTCAGTATGGATTACACCTCAACATAAAGAAAACAAAAATCCTCGCAACTGGACCAATGAGCAACATCATGGTAGACGAAGAAAAGACTGAAGTTGTCAAGGATTTCATTTCACTTGTATCCACAATCAACAGCCATGGAAGCAGCAGTCAAAAAGTCAAGATGCATTTCATTGGGCAAATCTGCTGCAAAGGGCCTCTTCAAAGTGTTGAAGAGCAAAGACGTCACCTTAAAGACTAAGGTGCGCCTGACCCAAGCCATGGTATTTTCAATCACATCGTATGCATGTGAAAGCTGGACAATGAATAAGGAAGACCAAAGAAGAATTGACGCCTTTGAATTGTGGTGTCGGCAAAGAATATTGAATATATCATGGATTTCCGAAAGAATGAACAAATCTGTCTTGGAAGAAGTGTGGCCAGAATGCTCCTTAGAGGCAAGGATGGCGAGACTGAGTCTTACATACTTTGGACATGTTGTCAGGAGGAATCAGTCCCTGGAGAAGGACATCATGCTTGGCAGAGTACAGGGTCAGCAGAAAAGAGGAAGACCCTCAACGAGGTGGATTGACACAGTGGCTGCAACAATGAGCTCAAGCATAACAACGATTGTAAGGATGGTGCAGGACCGGGCAGTGTTTCATTCTGTTGTGCATAGGGTGCCTATGAGTCGGAACCGACTCGAAGGCTCCTAACAACAACAATAACAATATATCTATTTGTGTGATGACTCATTTCTTTAGGATATATTCCAAGGAGTGGGATTGCTGGATCGTATGGTAGTTCTATTTCTAGTTTTTTAAGGAAGAACCAAATCGTTTTTCAAAGTGGTTGTACTATTTTACATTCCCATCAGCAATGTATAAGTGTTTCTGTCTCTCCACAACCTCTCCAACATTTATTATTTCGTGTTTTTGGATTAATGCTAGTCTTGTTGGGGTGAAATTGTATCTCATTGTAGTTTTGATTTGCTTTTCTCTAATGGCTAATAATCATAAACATTTCCCCATGCGTTTATTAGCTGCCTGAATATTTTCTTTATGAAGTGCCTGATCATATCATTTGCCCCTCTTTTATTGGGTTATTTGTCTTTTTCTTGTTGCGGTTATGCAGTAGCTTGTTAATTTTAGAGATTACACCCTGATCGGATATGTCATAGACAAAAATTTTTTCCCATCTGTAGGTTGACTTTTTACTCTTTTGGTGAAGTCTTTTGATGAGCGTGTTTGATTTTTAGGAGCTCCCAGTTGCCTAGTTTCTCTTCTGGTGCTTGTGCATTGTTAGTTATGTTTTGTATTCTGTTTATGCCATGGTTTAGGGCTCCTAGTTTTGTCCCTAGTTTTTCTTCCGTGCTTTTTATCATTTTAGATTTTATATTTAGGTCTTGATCCATTTCGAGTTAGTTTTTGTGCATGGTGCAAGGTATGGATCTTGTTTCATTTTTTTGCAGGTAGATATCCAGTTATGCCAGCACCATTTGTTAGAGACTTTATTTTTCCTATTTAACAGGCTTTGGGCCTTTGTCAAATATCAGCTGGTCATAAGTGGATGAATTTATGTCTGGATTCTTGATTCTGTTCCACTGGTCTATGTGTCTGTTGTTGTATCAGTACCAGGCTGTTTTGACTACTGTACTGGTGTAATAGGTTCTAAAATCAGGTAGTGTGAGGCCACCCACTTTGTTCTTCCTTAGTAATGCAACTGAAGAATAGAGAATCTTTTAATCAATTATGAAAAAAATTATAAAGCCAGTCAAGCTGTATAAAGCCAGGAAAGAAAGAGAGGTAAGGTGTGGTTTTGTTTTGTGTTTTGTTTTTAATTTTTAACTCCTCAGCTAGGTGCTTCTGAGGCTTTTAGCTGGGGCTTTTAGGTTTGGGAATAACCTCAGGACCCATATACCACCTCCTATCAATCTCATTATCACCAAAAGCACTATCACTAATGCTGGGAAACATCCTCCCACCACTGTGCAGTTCCCTGGCAGATCGCCACTGCTATTCCCCAGGCAGCCCTGGCATTTGTTTCTGCTCCACCAGACACTCCTGTTTTAGCCCTAATGGCACCAAGGCTAAGTGGAGTAAAGACACCTTGCTTATATTTGACTTTCTGTTTTGTACTTTGCTAGATGTTTGCCCAAGAAATACTAATAATACTCACTGTCTTACAGAGCCTCTACTAAAATTAAGTTTTTGTTTTCAATTCTCCTGAGTACATGCAAAGACAAACGGGGAGGCCCAGAGCCAAATCTAAGTTATCATGCTGTTCTCAGCTTTCATACCTCTGTTAGGTACAATATAATTTATTTTACTGGGTCAAGCTCATCAAACCAAGTTCCACCTTCCTCTCCACTTGACTTCTCCTAGAATCCTGGTCTTGATGAAAATAGAATCTTGAAGATGGCCTCCACTATATTACCTGACATGTCAAGATGTTTCTGACCTGCCCAGATGCGCATCAACACAATCATGCAAATATACACACACTAACATACATGTATAAATACAAGCACCTCACAAACCAAGAGTATGGAGCCAAAAGGCGGGGGGGGGGCGGGGAGAAGGCAAAAGGAATCAATATTTCTAGCCATTTTATAAACATTGTCTAATGTGTTAAGAGCTTGGTTGCTAACGAAAAGATTGACAGTTCGAATCCACCAGCCGTTCCTGGAAACCTTATGGGGCAGTTCTACTCTGTCCTATAGGGTCTCTATGAGTCAGAATGGACTCGGTGGCAACGGGTATTAACAGTGACTCAGTGAGGTAGATATTCAGCTCCATTTTAAAAATGAGAATACAGGGTCTCAGAGTGGTTAAGAACTTTGCTCGAGACCAAGCAGCTGGTAAATGGCAGAGCCGAGAATCAAACCCAGGAATGCTTCACACCAGAGCCCATGCCATGCTGCCCCAAGAGGAAAGCATGCCTTGGATGTGTGTCCCTTGGACAGAAATTAGGGATACTCAGGCCCTGATAATGAAGGCTTTCAGAGTATGGTCTCTCAGCCTCAAGCTGAAGAGTATTTCTGGTGGAGAAGAAGTTAGAACTCATTCTTTCAAGTCAAAGAAAACGAAATTAAGAATCAAGTATCGAGGTAAGAGTTCCAGAAACAATAGGCTTAGAGACTTTCTCATGAATTCCAGTCCTGGCAGACAGAGAATCATAAATCTATTATAACTTACTAGGCTTTCTTGTCCTTGAAATTATTGTTTGGATCATGGAGGTACCTAATCAAGTTGCTAAGTGGCATACATACTGATTTAGATTAATAATTATTCCATTTCCTTTATGGTCTCTAGAGCCCATGTTGTTTAGAAAAAGTTTTAATTGCCCCAGATGGGACTATGTTCAATTATTTTCAAGTGAATTCTACAATCATTAATGAAACAATATTACACTTTCTACTTTCCAAGGTACCCTCAAAAGGGAAAATATTTGCAATTCATACACAGCCCCAAGTGCATTTTAAAATTATCCATGGACGTGTCATGGCTATCTGACATAAGGTTGACATGATACATGATTTCTGTTGTACATTTCTCTTGTAGACCTTACTAATCTGATAGTTAAATATATGGAGCAGATATTCAGAGAAAAAAGAGAGACAGAGAATGCCTGCTTCCTATTTTGAAGACATACTAAAATCCATTTCTGCTATTTACTAGCTGTGTGGCCATTGTGCAAGTTTTCTAACCTCTCTAAGCCAAGATTTCCCTACCGATTAAAAAAAAAAAAAAGTCACTGTCGAGTCGATTCAGACTCATGGTGACCCCAAGTGTGTCAGAGGAGAACTATGCTCCATAGGGTTTTCATTGGCTGATTTTTCAGAAGTAGATCACCAGGCCTTTCTTCTGAGATGCCTTTGGGTGTACTGAATCACCAAATTGTTGGTTAGTCTGCGTTAACAGTTTGCACCACCCAGGGACTCCTTCCTCATTAATAAGATGGATATAAAACTAGCAGTTTTTTCTACCTAAATATAAAAGATATTTTTGAAGGACAAATAAGAAAACATACACAGAAGCAAAGTATAAAATATAAAGGTCTTCGTATATGTCTGCTGCTATTAATAGTGTTTATTGAGTATTGTAAAAATGGCATGGTGGGACATCAGAGGTCCTCCTCTAACTTCACAAAGGAGAAAGAGAATCATCATTAACTTCAGCCCAGGGCTGATTCCTATGAGGTGGACATCAGACATACCTACTGTCTCCAACCTTTTTACCATTTCTGACAGCAGCACACTCTACTTCTCTGCTGGGCTCGATAATTCATTGCAACGGCCACACAGGACTCATAGAGCATGCTCATAGTTATGGGGTTTCTGAGGGAAGTAACAGGGTACAATTCAGGATCAAGAAAAACTCAGCACACAGTTCCTTGGTCAGGACAGCTTCCTGGCCATGTCCACAGACAGGCCTCTCCCTGGTCCTCGGTCTTTTGGCCCTTTGGGCCTCTTGGGCCTCTTGGGCCTCTTGGGCCTCTTGGGCAGACCTGGCCTCTGCCTTGGCCCTGGCAAATGACACAAAGCTGTTTAGCTTTCCAATAAGTGTTCAGAGGCACCCCATACTGCCAGGAAGCCTCCTGCCTGAAGGCACTCAGTTGTCCCAATTGTTAACACACCCACTGTAACCACCCTGCTCAGTGCGCTGGGAAACCCACTGTGCTGACACGCCAGTCACCTGGTTCTGTTGTTACCATTTCTCTGTCACTGATTCTCACTGTCTTGAACCTTCTCCGGTGTTATAGCTCTCTCTCTGTCTCCTGGGTCTAGGTGATTCTCAGTGCAGGGAACCCAGGTCCAAATATGTGCTCCTCTTCCATCTCTTATCGGTGGTAGTGAGGTCCCCCTCTGCTCTGGGATTGGCTATGTTTTAAGCCAAGCAGGATGACAAAACTGATCAATCCTCTCATTAGGATTCCATACATCTTATTTGCATGATCCCACCCTCACAGGGTTTCATGCACCTTATTTACATTATTAGCAAGCTGTTCAAACCCCTTGGTGAGCCACAAGCACCACATTAGCATATCCCCACCCAACCATTGAGTGGGAGTCACAAAGACTATGGCTAGAAAGGCCATATTAGGTAATTCACTGCACCACAGGTATCTTTGGGAAATGAAGCAACCAGCTTTATGAACCATCTAACTCTCTGACTCCATCTCACTTTTCAAGAGGAGTGATAGCATGACCAGTGAAACAAACTATATATTACAGGGAAATGTTATCACATACTTTTGCATATCATCAGAATAAACTACTATGTATTCATGAAAAATACAATTTTTAAGATTGTTCCAAAATGCTTATACTACTAGGAGAAAAAAAGACTACATATTCATATTCATACATACATGGGAACGTTTTTATTACAACCATGTAGAATATATGTGCATGTAAACCGAAACTGAAAGATAACACGTAAAAGAAAATCAGTTGCTTTTTTTCCTTTTTAATATTAATTTTAACCCCTTTTAGTTTCTCACAATTTATACTTTTCTTCAATAGATATATTTTATTATCTTTGTCAGTTGTTAACTTATCCCAGACAAAACTGTTTGTCTTTCCAAGATCTAAGCAGGGAGATTGGGAGAAAGAACTCAAGCCTCATTACAGTACAAGGCTGTGCTTAGTGAGGGCTTTATCACCACTGGGGCCTCATCTATATTTCATTTGGAGCAATAACCTGGGAAGGAAAGCTCTGAGTTTCTCAGTTCTCAAGAGAACCAAAAAACAGAGTAGGAAACAGGGCTGTTATGGATTGAATTGTGTCTCCCAAAAATTGTAAATCCTAATCTCTATGCCTTTGGTTATAATCCCATTTGGGAATGGGTTGTCTTTGTTATGTTAATGAGACAGGTATAGTGTACAGTGTGCCTTGAGTGAATCTCTTACAAGATATGAAAGGAGGAGTTTACAGAAGCAGAGATAGAAGAAGAGAGATGCCAAGACACGTGAAGATCAGCCAGGAGCAGAAGTTCACAATAGACAAGGACCTTCCTCCAGAGCTGACAGAGAAAGAAAACCTTCTCCTAGAGCCAGTGCCCTGAATTCAGACTTCTAGCCTCCTAAACTGTGAGAAAATAAGTTTCTGTTTTTTAGAACCACCCACCTGTGGTATTTCTGTTATACCAGCACTGCGTAAGTAAGACAAGGACAAAGACGGGAGGGAGCAAGTACAGATAACTGAAATATAGAAGGTAATTGTGAAAATAATTGAGAGAAGGAAAATCAAACTGGGTAGAACATAAATTGCTCTGGTGACTGTTTAAGTGCTAGACCATATTTCTGAGAGGGGCAGAGGGATGAAGACTCTAAACTGTTAACCCATCTTTAACAATATCATTAATATCACATGCAAGCAAAATTTTGCTGAAAATCTTTCAAAAGCAGGTGCAGCAGTACATAGAATGGGAACTGCCAGAAATTCAATCCAGATTCAGAAGAGGACATGGAACCAGGGACATTATTGCTGATGTCAGATTAATCTTGGCTGAAAGCAGGGAATACCAGAAGGATGTTATGTGTGTTTTATTGGCTATGCAAAGGCATTCGACTGTGTGAATCATAATAAATTATGGATCACATTGTGAAGAATGGGATTTCAAGACCACTTAATTGAGCTCATGAGGAACCTATACACAGACAAAGAGGCAGTCATTCAAACACAACAAGGGCATGCTGCGTGCTTTAAAATCAGGAAACCTGTGTGTCAGGGTTGTATCCTTTCACCATACTTATTCAATCCGTATGCTAATAATCAGAGCAAATAATGAGAGAAGCTGGACTATAAGAAGAATGTGCATCAGAATTGGAGGAAGACTCACTAACAACATGCATTATACAGATGACACAATTTTGCTTGCTGAAAGTGAAGAGAACTTAAACCACTTACTGATGAAGATCAAATACTACAGATTTCAGTATGGATTACACCTCAACATGAAAACAAAAATCCTCACCATTGGATCAATAAGCAACATCATGATAAACAGAGAAGGTATTGAAGTTAAGGATTTCATTTTACCTGGATCCACTATCAACACCTATGGAATCAGCAGTGAAAGAAATCAAACGACACATTGCATTGGGCGTATCTGCTACAAAAGACCTCTTTAAAGTGTTAAAAAGGTAGAGATGTCACTTTAAGGACTAAGGTGCACCTGAACCAAACCATGTTGTTTTCAACCGCCTTGTATGGATGTAAAACCTGGTCGGTGAATAAGGAATACCCGTGAAGAATTGATGCCTCAAATTATGGGGTTGGCAAAGAATATTGGATATACCATGGGTTGCCAAATGAACCAACAAATATGCCTTGGAAGATGTACAGCCAGAATGCTATTTAGAAGCAAGGATGGCAAGCCTTCATTTAACATACTTTGGACATTATCAAGAAGGACCAGTCCCTGGAGAGGGACATCATGCTTGGTAAAGTAGAGGGTCAGTGAAAAAGAAGAAGTCCTTCAATGAAATGGACTGACACAATGGCTGCAACAGTGGGCTGAAGCATAACAATGATTGTGAGGATGGTACAGGGCAATATTTCATTCTGTTGTACTGCTATGAGTCGGAACCGACTCGACAGCACCTAACAACAAGTCTTCCTTCCAACTTTTCTAACATCATGTGTCAGACGTTGGGAGATCTTCTTCACTTAAGTTACAAGTATGTGTATATATCCATTCCCTGCATTGGGAGGGCTGAGAGAGAATGGATGCTAGGGTATCTAGTCTGTATTACCCATTGCCATCATGTTGATTACGACTTATAGCAACCATATAGGACAGAGTAGAACTGCCCTATGGGGTTTTCAAGGAGTGGCTGGTTGATTCAAACTGCCAAACTTTTGGTTAACAGCCAAACTTGTAAGCACTCTCTCTTAGCCAGTGCAAATTCATCTACTAAATAAATCATGTCAATTGAATGACAGGTAATTTCTCAGGCATTGAGAGTACAACAATTGAAAATATATATGTATACCTTCAAGGAGCTTACACTTCAGGAAAAATACATATATGTAAACAAAATATTTTAATATTATTGTACAAATAATTTCTGAAAGTATTCACAGGGCAGAGCAGAAAAACAGAAAGAAGATATTTATTTCAAGTACTGGTGGCACAGTGGTTAAAATACCCAGCTGCTAACCAAAAGGTTGGCTGTTTGAATCCACCAGTCACTCCATGGGACAAAGATGTTGCAGTCTGTTTCCATAAAGATTTAATGTTAGAAACCCTATAGTGTCACTATGGGTTGGAATCTACTCAATGACAGTGAGTTGTTTTTTTTTTTTAACCAATGTATCTGTTTCAATTTTTAAAAAATGGGGCCATGAATGATCGAATAAATGATTGATTCAATTCTCTTCTCTAATACTGAAAACACACAGATACTGCCCTGTCCTAGGAGGGCAGAATAAGGTGCAAACTAATCTTTGACTTGATTTCAGCCATGTAGACCCTAAATTCTGAATCAATACGCAGACTATCTTATTCTCATAACTGTAGAAATCTAATGTCTCACTTAACTTCAAATATTAATATCATAGAGTAACTTTGGTGAAGGGAAAGACAGCACACAATACTGGAGAAGCCAGCACAACTTGTCCACGGCAAGGTCATGGAAGCTTCATAGACACAACCAAATTCCCTGAGGGACCTAGTTACTGGGCTGAGGGCTGGGGACCATGGCTTCGGGTGACATCTAGCTCAATTGGCATAAAATAGTTTATAAAGAAAATGTTCCACATCCTACTTTGGCGAGTAGTGTCTTGGGTTTTAAAAGCTCGTGAGTGGCCATCTAAGATACTCCACTGGTCCCACCCCTGTCTGGAGCAAGGGAGATTGAAGAAAACCAAAGACACAGGGGGAAGATTAGTCCAAAGGACTAATGGACCACAACTACTACAGCCTCCACCAAACCGAGTCCAGCACAACTATATGGTGCCTGGCTATCACCACCAGCTGCTCTGACAGGGATCACAATAGAGGGGCCTGGACAGAGCTGGAAATAAATGTAGAACAAAATTCAAATTCACAGAAAAAGACCAAACTTACTGATCTGACAGAGACTGGAGAAACCCCTAGAGTATGACCACCGGATACCCTTTTAACTCAGTACTGAAGTCACTCCTGAGGTTCACCCTTCAGCCAAAGATTAGGCAGACCCATAAAACAAAACAAGATTAAGTAGGTACACCAACCTAGGGGCAAGAATGAAAAGGTAGGAGGGGACAGGAAAGCTGTAATGCGGAACCTAAGGTGGAGAAGGGGAGAGGTTTGACACGTTGTAGGGTTGGCAACCAGCATCACAAAATAATATGTGTATTAACTGTTTAATGAGAAA
The DNA here is from genome assembly GCF_030014295.1 of Loxodonta africana. NCBI lineage: Eukaryota > Metazoa > Chordata > Mammalia > Proboscidea > Elephantidae > Loxodonta > Loxodonta africana. The sequence continues at coordinate 72,467,655 of NC_087356.1, forward strand.
CTAATTTGCTCTGTAAATCTTCATCTAAAGCATAATAAAAAAAAATTACCGTACCTTTCAAAATAAATAAATAAATCAGTTGGATTTGGCAGCTGAAAAAAATAATATCATAGAAAATTATTGCTAAAAAGTCAGTAAAATCGAATAAAATCATCTCTTTTTAAACACAAGGCTCAAAGGATGAACTTACTCACCCAATGGCAAAAATGACTAGTTAGTGACAGAGTGGGAACTAGAGTCCAAGTGTTTTGTTTTGTGATTTTTACTTTGTTTTGTGTTGTTTTTGCATTGATCCACACAGATTTCTTGAAGAGATTCCTCTAACTCACCTAGTGCAAAGACGTAATTCTACCCTGAAACCTGGTAGAAATTTTAAGGAACAAAATCCAATTTTATCCGAGGAGAAAAAATAGAAGAGAATCATGGAAATAGTTTCCATTCTTCACATTCGTTCACAGATGTACTTTAGAGAAAACTATGGTTTCCAAAGTCCCTAGAATGGCTCTGGGCATATTGTAGTTGCTTAAGTAACATAAACCAAAAAAATCAAACCCGCTGCTGTCGAGATGATTCCAACTTATAGCAACCCTATAGGACAGAGTAGATCTACTTCATAAGGTTTCCAAGATTGTAAATCTTTACAGAAGCAGACTTCCACATCTTTCTCCTGTGAAGCACTTGGTGGGTTTGAACCCCTGTTCTTTTGGTTAGCAGCCAAGCCCTTTAACCGTTGTGTCACTAGAGCAATAATAAATCCAGCCTTTGTTTTATAATTCTTCACCTTGGATCTATTGTCCACTAAACTGCTCAGCATTTCTGCACTATATTCAATTTCTTGATGACAAGTTAGTTTGAATACCTTTTCATATATTTATTGTCCATTTGCAACAGGTATTGGTGAAGTACCTGCTAGCATGTTTTGTCAATTTTTCTATTGGGAAACCTTTCACTCCCATATTTATTTATAAAATGTCTTTATATATTCTCGATATATTTCAAATACCTCCTTGTAATACAGCCATTGGTACTCTCTGTAGCAGAAATACAATCAATGACTCTCTAGTGTGTCATAAGTGTGAATTCCTCTGGAGGTCATGAAGGACCCCCTGACCATACAGTTCACTGAATTCTTCTGTGAGCTCTAAGCTGAGCTCTGCTTTGGTCTTCTCAGAAGGAAACAACAAAGCACACCAATAGCAGCCTGAGACAAAGCTGAATTTATTGCTAGGATAAAGAAAGACAAAGTCACATCAGTCAGATTTAAGTACCCAGGTATTTCCGCACAGAAATTGAAAAAAGCTAGAGGGGGAATCATATCAAATAAGGCAAGATTCTGAATCCAGGTCTCTCGTGGCCACACAAGGTGGATTATAAACTCTTTTTGTAAATGTTAGCCTTCACTTTTCTCGTCTTCAATTCTGGAACAAATTATTGCAGATCTGGAATGGGTTGTATAAGAATCCAGTGGACCTTGAGTCATTCCTTGGATACACTAATATATAGATGCTTAAAGTCTGGCAATATTTTGCTTTAACAACCTTCTGTGATCTTATTATGACTTACTATACCCATGGTATAACACAATTCCCAGTGATCCTGGGGTTTCCTTGCTCAGCAGGCAGCCTCCTTGGAAGAATACAGTAGACAGCAGATAGGCTTCCCCATTTCTGAGTAGGCAGTACTAAGAGAAAGTTTGAGATCTGACAGATTAGAGAACTGGCTACTGGAAAAGCAAGAGAAAGTTGCTAGTAAAGTTAATGACACCAGCGTCCCAAAAAGGCACCTATTCAGAAAAAAAAAAAAAAAAAAACTAAGCATCTAGGAAGTTGATTGAGTCACATGTAGTATGAGTTGTGAGGGAAATAAAAAACTAGTTGAAGATAATGGGCCCTATTGAAACAAGGTAGTATCAAAGAATAAACCAAATCACAAACAGAAAAAGATACCAAATAGTAAACAAATTATATTTTACTGCAACAATAGAATAAGGTGCTCTTGAACTGAGAACTTGAAAAGCCAATGAATCCCTCTCTCTCCCCCATATTGGTTTGCCTCCTTTATTTAAAAAAAAAAAAAAAAAAAACTCAACACCCATGAAGAGTCAAAATACAGCATCCATACAAAGATACCATCATTTTAAAAATGAGAATCAAAAATCAGAGCAGATAACAGAACATACTTACACATGCACAAACACACACAGCCAAGGAAGCAGAGGACAACTATAAAACAAAATTATAACACAAAATAAATGAAAAATAATTAAACAATTTCAGATATAAGAGACCACAAAATCATAAAGTATAAAACTCAGAATACAATATTAAGATTAAAAAATAGTACAAAAAAATAGGCAAAAGATTTTAACACATACTTCACCCCCCAAAAAATATATATATAGCCAATGTGCCCATGAAAAGATGCTCTATATCATTGTTCCTCAGAAAAATGCAAATGAAAACCAAAATGAGATACCAAAAAATGCACCTATTAGAAATAGCTGATATTAAAAAGATTAATAATACCAAATTCCAGAGCGAATGTGGAGCAATTGGAAATCCCAACATCGCTGTTGGGAATGCCGAACATGATAACCACTTTGGAAACAGTTTAGCACTTTCCTATAAAGCTAGACATAATATGTCATACAACCACCAGTCTCATTCTTACCAAATGAAATGAAAACATATGCCCACGAAAGCTTACAACAGCTTTACAGAAGATATCCAAACACTGGAGACAGCCAGAGTGTTCATTAACAGAGGAAAAATATATAAATTATCTTATATTCATGAGTGGCACAGTAGTTAAGAGCTCAGGCTGCTGACCAAAAAGTCGGCAATTCAAATCTACCAGCTGCTCCTTGGAAACCCTATGGGGCAGTTCTACTCTGTCCTATAGGGTCACTATGAGTCAGAGTCAACACCACGGCAATGGATTTTTTTTTTATATTCATGCAAAGAAATCCTATTCAACAATAAAAAAAGATGAACTACTAATACACTCAAAAACGTGACCACATCTGAATAACATTTGCTTACTTGAAAGCAGACAGACACAAAAGAATACATTCTGTATGATCCCCATTTATAATGTTTTCTAGAAAAGACAAATTCATAAGGACAGAAAACAGATCAGTGTTTTCAAGGGGCTAGGGATGGTGCAAAGCAGTTGACCACAAAGGGTTATGAGGAAACTTTTCAGAGTGATAGAAATGTTCTCTATGTTGATTGTAGTGGTGGTTAAGTGACTATATACATTTATCAAAATCTCATCAAACTATGCACTTAAAAGCAGTGACTTTTATCATATGGAAATTTAACCTAAAGACGTATGATTTTTTAAAAAATATACGTTACCAAAGTCTAACAAACAAATTCTTAGCTTTGACAGAATTGACAAAAGACTACAGAAGCATATAAAAGACTAAAGGAAAAAAAGTGCAAGCCAGGATTTTATATCTAGCCAAGCAATTCCTTAATAACCAAGACTTGAAAAACAGATAAAAAAAAGATAATACTAAGTGAGGTTTATACCAGGAATGCAAGAATTACACATTTCAGGATAGTTCATCAGTTTAATAGATATAAGGAGAAAATACTATACGTTCATCTTATACATACCAAAAAGTCAATTGACAAATTTCTAACCTGATTTTTAAAAATCCAATGACTACTTCCTTAACAAGTTAAAGTATATATAATATAATGGCTAAACAATGTTCCAAATAAGTCAGGAAAAAAAAAAAAAAACCTGCTATTGAGCACGTAGTTGATTTGATTCCTGTTTTCCATCCAGTGAGGTTCACATGTATGGTGACCATTTATGTTGCTGAAAAAAGAAACTCTACAAACAGTTACTACTATTATCCCTATAATGAAGAAACTCAGAGATATAGATATCATCTATTGAAAAACTTGCCAAAGTAACACAGTAGTCTTTTGCAAAATTGCCTTTTCACTATAATCCTAAGGAAAGGAGAGGCTAGCATATGCTTTTACTTTCCAAGCTTCGTTATTCTCCTTCCATTTTTATAATTCTGTCACACCTTAGCATCGCCTATTCAAAACATTAGTAGAGGCAGAGCCGAAATGGCAGGATAGTCAGACGCTTCATGTATTCCTCTTACAACAAAGACCCAAAAAAACAAGTGAATTGGATATATATGTCAATCAAGGAACCCTAATCATCAAAGACAAAATTGAAGAATCAGACTGAGCGGCAGGTGAAAGGAGAGACAATTCAAAAACAACAGAAACAGGGAACTATGGGTCACAAGATTGCTGGCATCGTGCTTGCTGAATCTGCACTGTGCACACAGGCTGAGGCAAGCAGCAACATACCAAGCCAAAACCCACCCCATGTGGTGCAGCCAAGCAGCAGTGAATCTGCACACACCTCCACAACAAAACAGGAGCAACGCCAGACCTGTGAAATTTAAGTGCAAGCTCCCAACCCACTGCTTGTGCTGGCACCAAAACCCCAATCCCCTCCAGAGCTCCACAGTTCAGGTGTACTCCCTTTCCCTCACCTACCCCCCCCACCCTGCTCTGACACCAGTCTCATGGCATTTTACAATGCCATGCCCCCTAAGCCAAGAACTGATAGCAGATCTGGAGGCACCTGTCCCTTCACCCAGTCACTGGTGTAGGGGGTCCATGGACTTGCAGCACCATGTCCCCCCTGCCCCAGTGCCTTGCAGGCCAGTCCAACACTGCACACCCTCATTAGCATAAAACAGGCAGGGTATCCATCTGTAGTCCGTTTTTACCCATAGCAACCAAGTGAGGGCTGCAGATTTGTGACATTAGACATCACCTCACCCCCTAAGTAAGGGCCTCACCCATCCACAATGGGGTCCTGAGGGCCAGTGATACCACTCACTCCATCTAGCCATCTATGACAGGGGCCTGAGAATTAGTGATGCCTCCCAATCCCTCCAGCCAATGGCACCTCTCCTACTATGAGCTGTAGCAGGCAGGGACACACCTTCCATTCAGGCATCTGGGGCGGCCAACAGTCCCCTGCCTTGCCCCGCACATCACTCTTCACAGCAACCAGAGACCTGTACCTGCTCAGAACACCCCCAGACAGCCCTACCCACCTAGGAGTGTAGGTGAGAGTCTCTGTACAACACACTCAGTAACTGACACCCTGGACACCTGTGCCCTGAACAACCACACCCCCACAAGAACAGTGAACTTGCTCCTAGGTTCACACGTCTGGTAGCTGCTCTGACCACCTGGAGATAGGAGGCAAGAGCTTCAAAGACGCCAACAACCAAAGTAGCACACACACCCAGCCTACTTGGACATATCAAAACAAAACAAAAATATAAGACATACTAAACAAAAATACAATAAATAAATATAATAACTTATCCATGCCTCGGAGACACTAGTCAATATCAAATCACAACAAGAAGCAGGACAAGATGACTCCAGCAAGAAACCAAAATAAAGAGCCAGAAAAGCTTCCAGAGGATGATAAAGCAATGAAACTACCTGATAAAGAATTCAAAAGACTAACATATAGAGCTCTCCAAGAGACTAGGAACTTAGACCAAACCAAGGAACATACAAAGCAATAGAAGAATTCAGGAAAACAATACAAGAAAAAAATGACAGAATAACCAGACTGCTAGAAACCACACAGAGACAGCAGCTAGAAATCTGAAAGAATAGAAATAAAATTTTAGTATTAGACAACTCAATAGAAAGTCATAAGAGCAGAACTGAGACAATGGAAGTCAGAATAAGATAAATTCCTTGACACCAATTTGTTTGAGGAAAAATCAGAAAAAAAGAAGAAGAAGCCCTAAGAATTATGTGAAAGACTTGCAAGAGGAAAAAGCTACAAGTGATTGGAATACCAGAATGGGGGGCATAACAGAAAATTGCTGAAGATTTGCTGGCAGAAAACTTCCCTAATATCATGAAAGATGAGAGGATACCTATCTAAGAAGCTCAACAAACCCCCTACAGGAGAGATGCCAAAAGAAAATCATCAAGACATATCATAAGCAAATTTGTCAAAACCAAAGAAAAAGAATCCTGAAAGCAGCTACAGATAAATGAAAAGTCATGTACAAAGGAGAAGCAATAAGTTTAAGCTCAGGTTACTCAGCAGAAACTATGTAAGAAAGGATGCAGCGGGATGACATATATAAAACTTTGAAGGAAAAAAATTGCCAACAAAGAATTATATACCCAGTAAAATTGTCTCTCAAATACAATGGCAAAATTAAGTCATTTCCAGGTAAACAGAAATTAAGGGAATATGTAAAAACCAAGCCAAAATTACAAGAAATATTAAAGGGAGTCCTCCAGTTGGAGAATCAACAACATCAGACAACAATCCAAGTCTAGGACAGGACAGAGCAACTAGATACCAACCCAGATAGGGAATTCATAAAAACAAATCAAAGCTAAAAGACTAAAAATAGGGAACCAGAGACATCAATATGTAAACATCAAAACGAAAAGAGAGAATAAATGGTGTAGTCATAGAACTTCCATATGGAAAGGAAGTCAAGATGGTATTAAGAAATAAAAGACTGGTTAAAACTTAGAAAAATATAAGTAAATTTCAAGGTAAATGCAAAGGAAGCTATCAAACGTAACCATCAAAAAAAAAGAAGAAGAAAAGCATAAAAATATGGCAAACACAAAACCAACAATAATGAAAAAGATAAAATAAAATACATAAACAAAAAAGAACTCAGCACAGAAAATTAAGCAGAACAAAGAAACCTTCAGAGCCACAAAAAAAGCGTCAAAATAACAGCACTAAACTCATACCTATCAGTAATTACACTGAATATAAACCTCCTAAATGCACCACTAAAGAGACAGATGGTGACATAATGGATTAAAAAAAAAAAAACGCAGTCTATCTACATACTGTCTATAAGAGACACACCTTAGACACAAAAACTAAAACTCAAAGGATGGAAAAAACACATATCAGGCAACAGATAACCAAAAAAGAACATGAGTGGCAATACTAAAAAAGAGCAGGAGTGGCAATATTAACCTCTGATAAAATAGACTTTAAAGCAAAATCCACCATAAAGGATAAGGAAGGACACTATATAATGATTAAAGGGTCAATATACCATGAGGACATAACCACAATAAATACATATGCACTAAATGATGGCACTTCAAAATACGTAAAACAAACTCTAACAACATTGAAAAGAAAAGCAGACAGTTCCACAATAATAGCAGGAGACTTCAACACACCACATTCAGTGAGGAACAGAACATCTAGAAAGAAACTAAATAATGACACAGAAGATACAAATGCCACAATCAACCAACTCAACTTCATAGACGTATACAGAACACTCCACCCAACAGCAGCAAAGCACACATTCTTTTCCAACGCACATGGAACATTCTCCAGAATAGACCACATTTTAGGTCACAAAGCAAGCCTTAACAAAATCCAAAACATTGAAATAATACAAAGCATCTTCTCTGATCATAATACCATTCAAGTAGAAATCAATAACAAAAACAGTAAAGGGAAAAAAAAATACATGGAAACTGAACCACACCTTTTTAAAAATTGCTGGGTAATATAATAAAAATTTCATAGAATCAAATGAGAATGAAAACATGTCTTTCCAAAATCTTTGGGACACAGCAAAACTGCTGCTTAGAGGTCAATGTATAGCAATAAAACACACATCAAAAAAGAAGGGCCAAAATCTAAATATTAACCTTATAACTTGAACAAATAGAGAAGAGAAAATCAACCATCAGACACCAGAAGGAAGGAAATAATAAAGATTAGAGGAGAAATAAAAGAAATAGAGAATAGAAAACAATTGAAAGAATCAACGAGACCAAAAGTTGGTTCTTTGAAAAGATCAACAAAATCGACAAACCACTGGCCAAACTGACAAAAAAAAAAAAAAAAAAAAAACAGGAAAGGAAGCAAATAACCCAAATAAGAAATGAAATGGTGATATCACAACAGGCCCGACCGAAATAAAAAGTATCATAATAGAGCACTATGAAAATCTGTACTGCAAAAAATTTGAAAACCTAGAGGAAATAGACAAATTTCCGGAAGCACGCTACCTACCTAACTAACACAAACTGCGGTAGAAAAACTAAACAGACCCATAACAAAAGAAGAGATTGAAGAGGAAATGTTTAAAAAAAAAAAAAAAAACTCCAAATTAAAAAAAAAAAAGTCTTGGCACAGACGGCTTTGCTGGAGAATTCTACCAAACTTTCAGAGAACTAACACAAATACTACTATTTCAAAGCATATTTCAGAGCACAGAAACAGAAAGAATACTCCCGAACTCACTCTATGAAGCCAACATAACCCCGATACCAAAGCCAGGCAAAGACATCGCAAAAAAAGAAAACTACAGACCAATGTCCCTCATGATCCTAAGCAAAAAATTCCCAACAAAATTCTAACCAGTAGAATTCAAAGACATATCAAAAAAAAAAAGAATACCTCATGACCAAGTGGAATTCATACCAGGTATGCAGGAATAGGAAACCCTGGTGGTGTAGTGGTTAAGCGCTACAGCTGCTAACCAAGAAGTTGGCAGTTCAAATCCACCAGGCGCTCCTTGGAAACTCTATGGGGCAGTTCTACTACGTCCTATAGGGTCGTTATGAGTTGGAATCGACTCGACAGCAGTGGGTCTGGTTTTCTGTTTTATGCAGGGATAGGTCAACATCAGAAAATCAATCAATGTAATCCAGCACATAAATAAAACAAAAGAACCATATGATCTTATTAATTGACACAGAAAAGACATTTGACAAACCCCAACACCCATTCCTGATAAAAACTCTCAGCAAAATAGGAATAGAAGGGAAATTCCTTGGCATAATAAAGGACATTTATACAAAGCCAACAACCAACATTGTTCTAAACAGAGAGAGGCTGAAAGCACTCCCCTTGAGAACGGGAAGACAGGGATGCCCTTTATCACCACTTTAATTCAACATTGTGCTGGAAGTACTGTTGTTGTTTTTAGGTGCTGTCAAGTCGGTTCCAACTCATAGCAACCCTATGAACAACAGAACACTGCCAGTTCCTGCGCCATTCCTCACAATTCTTGTTACACTGGAGCCCATTGTTGCAGCCCCTACGTCAACCCATCTCATTAAGGGACTTCCTCTTTTTTGCTGACCCTCTACCTTACCAAGCATGATGTCCTTCTCCAGGGACTGATCCCTCCTGATAACATGTCCAAAGTATGTAAGATGAAATCTTGCCATCCTTGCTTTCAAGGAGAATTCTGGTTGTACTTCTTCCAAGACAGATATGTTCATTCTTTTGGCAGTCCATGGTATATTCAATATTCTTCGCCAACAACACAATTCAAAAGAGTCGATTCTCCTTCAGTCTTCCTTATTCATTGTCCAGCTCCTGCATGCATATGAGGTAACTGAAAACACCATGGCTTGGATCAGGGTCCCTTTAGTCTTCGAGGTGGCATCTTTGTAACACTATAAAGAGAATTCTGCAGCAGATTTGCCCAATGCAATGGGTCTTTTGATTTCTTGACTGATGCTTCCGTGGGTGTTCATTGTGGATTTGAGTGAAAAGAAACCTCCTAAAAGATTGACAACTTCAATCTTTTCTCCGTTCATCATGATGTTACTTATTGGTCCAGTTGCAAGGAGTTTTATTTTCTTTTTGTTGAGGTATTATCCACACTGAAAGGTGTGATTTTTGGTCTTCATCAGTAAGTCCTTCAAGGCTTCTTCAGTTTCAGCAAGCAAGGTTGAGTCATCTGCATAATGCAGGCTGTTAATGAGCTTCCTCCAATCCTGATGTCCCATTCTTCTTCATATAGTCCAGTTTCTCAGATTATTTGGTCAGCGTACAGATTGAACACATACGGTGAAAGGATACAACCCTGATGCACACCTTTCCTGATTTTAAAACACACAGTATGCTCTTGTTCTGTTTGAACGACTGCCTGTTGGTCTATATACAGGTTCCTCATGAGCATAATTAAGCGTTCTGGAATTCTCATTCTTCGCAATGTTATCCATAATTTGTCATGATCCACACAGTCAAAGGCCTTTGCGTAGTCAATAAAACACAGGTAACATCTTTGTGGTATTCCCGGCTTTCAGCCAGGATCCATCTGACATAAGCAATGATATTCCTCATTCCACATCCTCTTCTGAATCCCACTTGAATTTCTGGCAGTTCCCTGTCGATATACTGTGGGAGCCACTTTTGAATGATCTTCAGCAAAATTTTACTTACGTATGATATTAATGATATTGTTTGATAATTTCTGCACTCTGTTGGATCACCTTTCTTGGGAATAAGCGTAAGTATGGATCTCTTCCAGTTGGTTGGCCATGTAGCTGACTTCCAATTTTTTGGCACAGATGAGTGAGCACTTTTCAGTGCTGCATCTGTTTGTTGAAACATCTCAATTGGTATTCCATCAATTCCTGGAGCCTTGTTTTTCACCAATGCCTTCAGCACAGCTTAGACGTCTCCTTCAGTAGTCAGTTTTTGATTATATGCTACCTCCTGAAATGGTTGAATGTCAACCAATTCTTTTTGGTATAGTGACTGTGTATTCCCTCTGTCTTCTCTTGATGCTTGCCTAGTTTAATATTTTGTCCATAGAATCCTTCAATATTGCAACTGGAGCCTTGAATTTTTTCTTCAGTTGTTTCAGCTTGAGAAAGGTCGAGCGTGTTCTTTCCTTTTGGTTTTCTATCTTCAGGCCTTTGCACATGTCATTACAATACTTCATCTTCGGGAGCAGCTCTTTGAAGCTTTCTGTTCAGCTCTTTTACTTCATCATTTCTTCCTTTCATTTTAGCTACTATACGTTCAAGTGAAGTTTCATAGTCTTTTCTGACATCTATTTCAGTCTTTTCTTTCTTTCCTGTCTTTTTAATGATTTCTTGTTTTTTTCATGTATGATGTCCTTGATGTCCTAGCTAGGGCAATAAGGCAAGAAAAAGAAATAAGGTGCATTCAGGTTGGTAAGGAAGAGGTAAAGCTATCCCTATTCAGAGATGATATGATCTAATTCACAGAAAACCCCAAAGAATGCCCATGAAAGCTACTGGAACTAATAAAATATTTTGGCAAAGTGGCAGAATACAAGATTAACATACAAAATCAGTAAGATTCCTCTACACCAACAGAGAGAACTTTGAAAAGGAAATCATCAAATCAATACCACTTACAATAGCCACAAGAAGATAAAGTACTTAGGAATAAATCTAAATAGGCATATAAAAAAAAAAAAAAGAAACCCATAAAAGACCTATACAAAGAAAACTACAAAACACTACCTCAAGAAACCAAAAGAGACCTATATAAATGGTAAAACATAACATGCTCATAGATAGGACGACTCAACGTTGTGAAAATGTCGATTCTACTCAAAGCGATCTACAGATACAGTGCAATATCAATCCAATTTCCAATAGCATTCTTTAATGAGATAAAGAAAAAAATCACCAATTTTATATGGAAAGGGAAGAGGCCCTGGATAATTAAAGCATTACTGAAGAAAAAGAGCAAAGTGGGAGGCCTCACACTAGTGGACCTTAAAACCTATTATACAGACACAGTAGTCAAAGCAGCCTGGTACTAGTACAACAACAGACACATAGACGAATGGAACAGAATTGAGAACCCAGACGTAAATCCATCCATCTATGAGCTGCTGATATTCAGCAAAGGGCCAAAGTCCTTTAAATGGGGTAAAGACAGTCTCTTTAACAAATGGTGCTGGCTTAACTGGATATACACCTCTAAAAAATGAAACAGGACCCATACCTAACACCATACACAAAAACTAACTCAAATTGATCAAAGGCCCAAAAATAAAGTCTAAAACAATAAAGATCATAGAAGAAAAAATACAGACATTGCTAGGGGCCCTAATATGTGGCATAAATGAAATACCAATCACAACTAACGATGCATAAACACCAGAAGATAAACTAGTTAACGGGGAGCTCCTAAAAATTAAATACTTAATGCTCATCAAAAGGCTTCATTGAAAGAGTGAAAAGAGAACCTACAGACTGGGAAAAAACTTCTGGATATGACATATCTGACAAGGGTCTAATCTCTAAAATCTACAAGATACAGCAACATCTCAACAACAAAAAGACAAATAATCTAATTAAAATATGGGTAAAGGATATGAATAAACACTTCACCAAAGAAGACATTCAGGCGGCTAACAGACACATGAGGAAATGCTAGAGATCATTTGCCATCAGAGAAATGAAAATCAAAACTGCATTAAGATACCATCTCACACCAACATTACTGGCACTAATCCAAGACACACAAAATAAATGCTGGAGAGGTTGTAGGGAGACCAGAACTCTTATGCATTGCTGGTGGGAATGTAAAATGATACAACCACTTTGGATAACAATTTGGTGCTTCTTTAAAAAGCTAGAAATAGAAGTACCATGTGATCCAGCTATCCACTCCTAGGAATATACTCTAGAGAGATAAGAGCCGTCACATGAACAGATTTGCACACTCATGTTCATTGCAGCACTATTCACAATTGCAAAAAGATAGAAACAACCTAAATGCCCATCAACAGATGAACGGGCAATCAAATTATGGCACATATACACAATAGAATACTACACACCAATAAAGAACAATGATGAACCCACAAAATAGCTCACAACATGGATGAATCTGGAGGGTATTATGCTGAGTTAATAAGTCAGTCACAAAAAAGACAAATATTGTGTAAGACCGCTATGACAAGAACTCACAAAAAGGTTTACAAGCAGAAAAAAGCATTCTCTGATGGTTACTGGTGGAGAGGGAGGAGAAGGGGAAATCACTAACTAGGTAGTAGACAATTGTCAACTTCAGTGAATGGAAGGACAACACATGGATTTACTCTTTCTCTTTTTTCTTAATCTGGTTTATCAGACGGTTATCAGCTTTATTAGTTTTTTTCAAGAACCTTTTATTTATATATTTATGTATTTGAAAATAATACTTTTAATATTCTATTCCACTACTATCAGCATTTATCTTCATTATATTCTTTTTACTTTAGGGAAACTCAGCACAACTGGCCAAAGGAAAAGCATAGAAGTTTCCTAGACACACACAAACACTTTGAGGGACCAAGTAGCTGGGACTGGGGCCTGAGGACCATAGTTGGCGGACATCTGGATCAATTGGCATAACATAGTTCATACAGAAAATCTCCTACATCCCACCTTAGTGAGGAGCAACTGGATCTTAAAAGCTTGTGAGTGGCCATCTAATATACATCTGTTAGTTCCATCCCACCCGGAGGAAACGAGAATGAAGAAAATCAAAGACACAAGGAAAATATTAGCCCAAGGATTAAAGGACCACATGAACCAGAGACTCCACCAGCCTGAGACCAGAAGAACTAGATGATGCCCTGCTACCACCAACCACTCTGACGGGAATCACGACAGTCCTGGACAGAGTAGGAGAGAAATGTAGAACAGAATTCAAATTCACTAAAAAAGACCAGACTTACTTTTCTGACACAGACTGGAGGAGTCTCCCAAAACTACGGTCCCAGGACACTCTGCTAACCCAGAATTTTAACTATTCCCGAAGCCCACTTTTCAGACAAAGATTAGATAGACCAATAAAACAAAAAATAACATACATGAGGAAGGCACTTCTTAGTTCAATCAAATATACAAGACCAAAGGGGCAACTCATGTCCAAAAGTAGGATGAGAAGGCAGGAAGGAACAGGAACTGGACAAACGGACACAGGGAACCCAAGGTGGAAAGGGGGAGCATGCTATGATTTTGTGGGGTTTGCAACCAATGTCACAAAACAATATGCGTAGAAATTTTTAAATGAGAAATTAACTTGAGCTGTAAACTTTCACCTAAAGCACACACACACACACACACACACACACAAAACAAAAAAACTGATTTGTATAACCTTAAACAACAAAAAAAATGTTGCCATTTGAGTCGATTTCGACTCATGGCAACCCCGTGTCTTACAGAGTGGAACTGCTCTATAGTTTTCCAGGCTGTAATATATGGAAGTAGATCTCCAAGCCCTTCTTCTGTGGCACCACTGGGTGAGTTCAAACTGCTAACCTTTAGGTTAGTAGTCTTGCGCAAACCATTTGGACCCCCAGGGCCCTTTGTGTAACCTTATATGATATATAATGTATATTATTTGTCTAAGAAATTCACTTGTTTGTCCATGGAATATTCATAATGTTAATCATTTGCTTGATCACAAAGAAAACCTTAGCAAATTCAAAAAGTAATTTTTTTTCAATCCATATTTCTATTTTAATTCATTTCTTAACAATTAGAAAAAACGGTGACCTAAAATCCATGGCTGCCTGGTAATTAAGAAATTTTTCAAAGTAATCCCTGAATCAATGGTGAAATCAAAATTGACACTAAAAAATGTCTAATAAGAAATAAAATGGGAGAAAAAGTCCTAACAAAATGTATGAGACATAGCAAATTCAGTGTGCAGAGAAAAATATATAGCCTTAAATCTTGATATATTAAAGAAACAGTTTAAATTATCTGAAGAAATTAGGAGCTAAAAGCAACAACAAAATAAAGAAAAAGAATATAATGAAGATAAATGTCAATAGCAGTGGAATAGAATATTAAAAATAATATTTTCAAATAGATAAACATATAAATAAAAGGCTCTTGAAAAAACCAACAAAACTGATAACCCTCTGATAAAGCAGATTAAGAGGGAAAGAGAAAACCTATGGAAAAAAGTGAACCCTTATAGTGACACAAACAAATACGGACATGATGTCTGGGATTTGTTTCAGAATCATTCAGGAGATGATTACTGAAGCTGGGTGTTGGATACATGGGGGTTCATTACACTATTCTCTCTGCTTTTGTCAAAATTACACACTTCCTCTTAAAGCCACAACTCTACTTTTTTCCCCCTTTAATGTATTTGTTGAAGCCAGTTAGCTGGTTTAAAACAAAACAAAACTGTCACTATCGCCACTTCCACTTCTCCACTACTCTACAGAAAATGCCATGGCCAAAATCACCAACTGCCAAATGCTGTGGTCTGTGTTCAGCATCCACCTAATTTGACTTCTCAGCTGCATTAGAAACCGTTGCCCAATCTCTCCTCAATACTTGATCCTCTTTTTAATTCCTCAGTAACATTATTTTTTTTTTACATTCTCCGTGACCACCCCTTCTTTGCACTTTCTTATAAATGCTGATATTCTCCAGAGAGCTCATCTCTATCACTTGTCACATTCTAGGTGACATCTCTGCATGGTGACTTGCTTCCCTGTTTCAACTGCCATCTCCATGCTGATGACCCCTTAACCTGTCATCTCTAGCCCCACCCTCTTCCAAGTTCCAGAACTAAATTCTTAACTGCCTATTGTATGTCTTGCAGACACTTTAAACTTAACCAAAAACAGTACTTGCTGGCTTCTTCCTCTTCCTCACCATGCTATGCTTCCTTTCATAGTTTAGATCTTGTCTAATGGCACCATGAGCTATCGTTCTCCCGAGCTGGAAACATGATTTCTTCTCTGACCTGTATCTCACTTATCCTTCACATCCTATCTCTTTCTTTAATCTAACTACATCTTTGAATCCTTATTGCCACAACCTATAAAATTTTTAAAAGGCATAAATTTTTCATCCTAGCAGTCCTAAGGATCTATCTCATAGAATTAAAACATCATTATTTAAGATATAGTAATATGAGTTGAGTGTGTGTGCCACCTATAGATTTTCTTGGTCCTTCCACTGAACTAGGCCCCAGGGTCAAGGGTCAAGCCAATAGATGGTTCCATGGCAGTTGGTAGCCCTGGCAACAGGCTGGCTCAATATAGAAGCGGTAAAGGATGAGAGTTCATTCTGGCAGCTACCAAAAGCATTGACTCTTATGGCTTCCAGTTTCTGAGAGATGCAGGAATTTTCCTGGAGATATAAGAGAGACACCACCTCAGGAGCAGTCTGCCTTCAGTGACTTAACCGATGTCTGTACAAAGGCCAGGCCCTCTTGCCTCCATTTAGGATGACTCTGAAGGGCAATCGAAGATGCCGTGCTTCTGGGGGGGCCAGCTAAGGCTTCTGCTACAACTACATATCAGCTCAACTTCTCTTTCTGCTCAAAACTGCTTCCATCAAACACAAGTGTGATTCACAAGAGTACTCCCCAATAAACTCCCCGCATGCAAATCTCTGCCTTATAGTATCCTTCTCAGGAACCCGAATGAACACTATGGTAATGCTTTTATATTATTTATTATGTTCCAGGAACTCATTTAACCTTTACAAAACCTTGTGAAATAGAAAGCATCTCCAAGGGTGCACAGCTGGTAGGTGGTAGAGCTAGAATTCAAGCCCAGGCTCCGAAGCCCATTTTCTTAACCACGAAGCCTTTCCCGTAAGTTCAAATATATTGTGCATTGTTTTAAAAAATATAAAATGTGAAAACATGTGGGGAAGTCCAGAAGAGAGATAGCATAGCATGCTTGAGGTAATGAAAGAAGGTTGAGTTTTATCTAAAGAAAGTGGTCTGCAATGAGGTCAAAGAAATAGAGATGAGAGGTAGTTTCATCATAGCTCCATAAACAGCTTTTTTGTGGGGAGGGGGGAACTTCAGTGAAGTCCTTTAGCTCTGAGTGTAGTGTATACTATTGTTGCCTATGCAAGGAATCAAAAAAGTATTTTCTTTGCCAAGTTACAAAGGCAATTCTGACAAGCGTGGTTTTCTATGCCTTATAAATGACAGGCTGTGAAGGCCCATGAGTCAGGCCAGTTCTTTTGGATCTAAGGCATTGATCTGTTTCCTAGAAGCCTGACTTTGCTTCTTGGGGCCCTCTAAATGAAGACACAAGCTTCTCCAAACACCCTATTATTAGGGATTTCCATGCCTTTTGTGATGCTAGCTAGTAGACTAATGAGACTAATGTCAAAGATCTTGAAATCCTTCTCTCCTTCACTGCCTGCTACCCAATGTCAACTAATCCTGGGACATATAATGCTAATTCTAAATTGCACTTCCTTTCAAATTGGGCCTCCTTTTTTTTTTAGTCTTGCATGTCTAACTTCTTTCAAGGCCTCTAGTTCTCCCTATCCATCTATATTTGATAGCTCTCTCTGGACCTCTAAGCCCTTTGGTCCTTCCACTACACTAGGCCCCAGGGTCAAGGGTCAGATCAGTAGATGATTCCATGACAGTTAGCAGCTCTGACAGCAGGCTGACCCAGACATAGGAGTGGTGAAGAGTGGGAGCTATCTTCTCTGTTCCATAGGATACTTCAGCTTCTGCCAATGCCAATGCCTCAGCAATCACTCAAAGTCCAGATTTTGCCCTGTGACTGATCAAATCAGAGGAGAGAAGAGAAATCTACACATGAGAGATCTGTGGTAGTCTCAACTAGAAAACTCCACTGACAATGGTGGAAATATCAGTCAGAAGTATCCAGACCACCAACATGATCCTCTCCTCCTTGGCTTTAATCATCTTGGTGATAGGAACCATCGCAGAAAAATGGATTGAACTGAAGTTGGAAGCAAAAAAAATCACAATAAACCACAGTCCCTGGATGCTGTGTTGCATTACGACTTGGCCAGAAGGTTAGAACTAGACCAGGGAGGGAGATGGGTAGAGAAAGTGGGTTCATCTTTCCTTGACTTCCATTCATCTTACCAGTTAGCCCATTATTCTCTGGTGCAGCTTCCTCAGGCAGCAGGTTGCTCACCTCCATAATCAACACAGTCAAGGCAGAGTCCAAAATCTCATTCTTTGCATGCTTTGGAGGAAAGTTTGGAAGCTCACAGACTTTATTGCTGGACCCTTTGAAAAGCCTTGGCAGTAGCAACAGGGTGGTCAGCACATCTAGGGCATGAGGGGTATGAAAGAAAGAGGAATGGCAACAGGGAAACTAGGTTATATTGGCAGGGGAAAAATGCCAGGGTCAGGGTGAATTGGGAGATTTAACAAGAAATGGGTTCTCAGGAAAGAAGAGAAGAGAAAGAGGCATATAGAGATATCA
This sequence comes from Loxodonta africana, assembly GCF_030014295.1. NCBI lineage: Eukaryota > Metazoa > Chordata > Mammalia > Proboscidea > Elephantidae > Loxodonta > Loxodonta africana. Next base: position 72,485,698 of record NC_087356.1, read on the forward strand.
GGATAGAGAACATTTTCTTCTGGTTCTCTCTCCCATTCAGCTTAAAGTTTCCTGCCTCTTTACTCTCTCCTCCCCTTCCCTCTTTATTATTTAATCAAATCTTTCACCTTATCCCATTTTTACCTAGAGATTTGTGGACCTCAGGTGGAAATGAGCCTAGAAGAAATATCTGTCCTTCTCTCAATACAGCTTCTGCTTTCCAACAGATGACCTGGAAGTGGTCAGGATCATGATGATTTTGACCCTCAGTCTTTCCTTCCTCCTTAACTTGGTCCTGGGTATGGAATTCACCTATCTGATTCCTCAAACCATATATATCCACTTCATCAGTGCCTTCCTCAGTTTCCTCACAGGTAACTTCCTGGCTCCCCTAACCCAGGCTTGGAAGTATACTTGGTTTGTGGGCCCAGCCTGTAGTTTCTAATTCAGCCTTCCATGTTCTCTGGCTCCAATGTATTATTAGAGCTACCACTGAAGCAGGGTCTGTCTTTGCACAAGGTGCAGTTGGACGGGGTGGAGGCCTGGAAGTCAGATGTATCTCTTGGGTCAAGCCTTGAGTACTGGAGACAAAATTCTTCAGAAGGGATTTTTTTTCTCCTTTTGTCTGGACACAGGCATCATTCTGCTGTCTGCACTCCTACTGTATCACCATAAGCTAAGGCAAGGTCAGTCCGTGTACTACACTAGTTACAAGATCACCTGGATCCCTTACACTGCCTATGTAATCGTCACCTTCTTTGTTACCTGTGGTGAGTGTCTCCAGGGCCCTTGAAGGGTGATAAGGACAATCTACTCCTGATGACAGAGAGGGTGAAAGGATGGGAAAAGTGAATGGGGGGAAAGGTGCCAAGTTTTCCATTTTAAACAGGTAAAGATCAACCTAATTCATTCTCCTTGTTCCTACAAGGGAGCAAGCTACAGATTAGGGCTGTGTGAAATGTTTGGTATACCTGCCTCAGAGGGCAGGTCCTTATTTCCACATTTTCCTCTGTCTTTCACACCCTCTCCACATCAGGACCGAGATAATTATCAAGGTCATGATTAATAGGAGAGGGGCTAAGAGGGAATCCTCAATAAAGGGGAGGGGGTCAGTGACCCTGGGCGTGCAGTACAGTGCCAAGGCAGTTTGACGGCAGAGAGAAAAAATATTCGGTGCTAAAGAGCTACCCACCAATACTTGGAGACCCAATTTCTTTAAGATGACTTTAAAATTTCATATGGAATTGTACTTCCTAAACCAGATAGAAGAATGTCTTTTAAAAAAAAAAAATCCATGCCGAACCCATTGCCGTCAAGTAGATTCCGACTCATGGCAATCCTATAAGACAGAGTAGAACTGCCCTATAGGGCTTCCAAGGAGCAGCTGGTGGATTTGGATAGCAGCTGTAGCTCTTAACCGCTATACCACCAGGGTTTTTTCTCAAAAAGAAGCCTCAAATTTGTTGAGTTGAGCAGCATTTAAGCTATTTTACACACACTTCCAGTCTCTTACTAAAGCTTTCTGGAGGGCTTGGGGCAGTTCAAAGAGATCCACAGGGCTTTGGGTCAAGCTATCTCTGCCAACATGGAGGAAAATGTCCCTGTGACTCTCAGTTGTTCCTTCATTCATCTGCTTTGGCTTCTCTTTTTTTCCCAGGAATCCTTTCTATCCTAAACAGTTTGCAGTTTGTGAATCGCTTTACCTGCCTGAACATCATCAACAAATCCGATAGGGAATGTAAGGAAATACCACAATCTGGGAGTTCTATCAAAGTTATTTCATCAACAGACGCTAGTATAAAACCTCGTAGCATTGTCCGTCTGCACTCCGTGAGTGTAAAGGGTGATGTTCTGGACAAATCACCACCAGTTCAAGTACGTCGTGTCACCTGGGCTCTATGACCTGACAGTCTGTATGCTTCAGTCTATGTTAATCTTTATGGAAACAGCTTTGGGTGCGTGTTCTGTGTGCATCTCCAGCCACTTTGTATATGTTCTGCATTATGTAAATGACTGTGAATAGATCGGGGTCTGTGAGAAGATTCAGAAGACAGCTTGGTTTTTCCTGGCCTGCTGAACAAATAGTTTCTTCCAAACCATTTGTTTTTAATATAATAAAATATTATCATATAAATAATATTTGCTGCATTGTTAACTCTATATATCACAAAGATTCAAAATAATATATATCTTTTGCTCCTTCTATTTGTTGAGTTTATTGTGAAATATTTCAAACATATAGAAAAGGATACAGAACAATATGATAAACACCTGTGTGCACATTACCCAACGTTATGAATTCTTAATTTTATGCCATATTTATGTTTGATTTTTTTAATTAAATTTATAGATATAACGGACATTCATCTTAAAATTCCCCCAATCTTACTTCCCTCCCTTCTTTCTTATCATTTAGCACTTTCAAGAATGCACTACTGATAGTCCTACATTCATGTCATTTTCGCTACAACTTTGTGGGTCTACAAAAATTATATAGATTAGACTTCCAGGTGTTCAAAAGTTATTAAGTATAATCATACTGTACAGATTATGGAGCCCTGGTGGCACAGTGGTTAAGGGCTCAGCTGCCAACCAAAATGTCGGCAGTTCAAATTCACCAGCCACTCCTTGGAAACCCTGTAGGGCAGTTTTACTCTGTCCTATAGGATCGCGGTATATTGGGATCGACTCGAGAGCAATGGGTTTGGCTTTTGGTTTTGGGGGAACAGATTATATTTCTACAACTTGTTTTGTTCATTCAGCTTTGTTTTTGAGATTTATCCATGTTGATAAGTTAAATTCTACTTTATTCATTTAATCTACTGTTAGGCTTTCTACTATAGAGCTGCATTATAATGTAAATATCCATTCCCCAGTTGAAGGGCATCTAGTTGTTTCCCTTTATTCTATTAGAAACGATGTTCTGTCCATGAACTAGTGTTTCTCTAAGGTATTTATCTAGAACTGGAGTTGCCGGATCAAAGAGTATAGTCATTATGAAGTTGCCTAAATATTGACAAAATGATCTCCAAAATCGTAGTACCAATATATACACTTTCTGCCAGAAGTATATGAAAACTCTGGTTTCCTCGTGCCCTGGCCAACACTTGTGTGGTCAGCCTTTTTAGTTTCTGGCAGTTTGAATCAGTGTTGTTTTAATTTTCACATTCTTGATTATTACTAAGCTTGAGCACCCCTCCATTAGATTATCGAGCTTTTGGATTTCCTCTTTTGTGAATTACCATTTGTATGCTTTGGCCATTTTACTCATCTATTATTGATTTGTAGTTCTTCGTATATACTGCAAACCAATACTTACTAGTTATATGCGTTAAAAATATGTTTTCACAGCTATGACTTGGCTTTTAACTTTATGATGTTTTTGTTTTACAGAGGTATTTAAATTAAATGTAATAAAATGTATTAATGTTTTTCTTTTAATTGGTGCCTTCTGGAGTCTTGATTTAGAAATCTTCCCTATTTTTTTACTCCCATATAATTTCTGTGAATTATATAAGGTACAGATACAATTTTATCTATTTTCTATATAAATAACTTTGTGTCCAGAGCATTTTGTGGCCTAATCCAATAACCTATTGATATAACCTCTATAATATTCTAAGCATACATATATCTGAGTCTGCTTCTGATCTCTCTGCTATATTCCATTGGTCTGGTTTTATATCCCTGCACCACTCTTAATTATATTGAAGTAAAGGCTAAGTCTTGATATTTAATAGGCTCAAGTCCTTGTTCTTGCTCAAAATTATCTTAACTATTCTTGGCATTTTGCTTCCCATATAGAGGGATCTGTTTGTGTAGTTACACAAAGATCCCAGTTTATTTAGAATTGCATTGAATTTATTGACTAATTTGAAGATAATTGACTATATTAATAATATTTATTTATCCAATCCATGAATATGATACTATTTATTCAGGTCTTTTTTTATGTCCTTCTGTAAAGTTTTTTTAATGCTGGTATAATGTTTTGTGTTTTTTTTGTTTTTTGTTCCCCCTCCCCCATGAGGTCTTTTGTTAGGGTGATTCATAGGGGACTTACCATTTTTGTGCTTTTGTGAATCAAAATCTTTTATAATATTTTCTACTTGTTTATTACTGGTATAAAGTGGCTGATTTTTGTACACTGGTTTTATATCCAGAAACCTTAGTTCTAATAATTCTTTTTAGTTCTAATAATTTATCTCTATATGCTTTTAGCTCTTCTTTGGAAAGAACATGTTGTCTGCAGAATAAGAAAAGTTTATTTCCTTCTAATTCTTATATTACCGGTTTCTCTGTTATTAATGTTATCTTACTCATTGTTTCAGACCTCCAAGATAGGGCTGAATGGGGGAAAAGATGATAAACATCTTTACCTTGCTCGTGATTTTAGTGAGAATGCCTTTATAGTTCTAGAGGATTTGGTACATTTGTCTTAGCAAGTTAAGGACTTCCTCTTATAAATTTAATTTGCTGGGTGTTTTTATAAAAAACAAATGTTTAATTTTATGGAATATTTTTAATGCATGTACTGAAATGGCAATTGATTTTTTTCTCTATTCTAAAAATGGGTTGTGTCATGTAAATAAACTATACCTTGTAGAGATTTTTTGTATTTTATTGTGAAACATTTCAAAAATACAGAGAATAGACAACGACATAGTGACTACCTGCATACTCATCACTCACCTTTCTAAAATCTTAACATTATGCCCTATTTGCTTGAAATTTTTTAAACTAAATTTATAGACTTAACTGATGCTCCTCACAAGTTTCTCCAATCTCATTTTCCTCCCATGTTTCTTATCGTTAAAACACTTTGCATTCCTGGGAAGATATCTACTTCATCATATTACAATTATTTAATAAACTGCTGAAAAGAAACTTCTAATTATTTTAGAAATCTCCAATCTATTTTTACAGGTAAGTGTGGCTATAATTTCACTTCATGAACTCATCTTTTTTTTATTTTTTCTAATTTTTCATTCTGGGAAAAAGTTTGAATCGATTTATTTAAATATAGCATGTGTACAGGAAAGGTCACAAATCGTGGGTGTACAGTTCTTTGTAAACACACTTGTATAATCAGAACACTAAAAAACAGAATATAAGCAATATCCCATAAGTTTTCTTCCTATTAACTTCCACAAAGGCAATAATCATGACTTCAAATGCTATGGGTTGCTTTTGCCTGCTTTCAATTTTACATAAATGAAATCTTACAATGTGTACTCTTTGTAGTTGGTTCCCTTCATGAAACAATATGTGTGAGAGTGGTCACTGCTGTCATGTTGCTGCATGGAATTCTGTCGTAAGAATATATCGCAACATAGTTATCCATTCTGCTGTTACAGGCATTAGGTTTTTTCCCAGTTTGGAGCTATGAACATTTTTGTACATATATTTTGGTGGACATACATGAACATTTTTGTTGGTCATTTGTCTAGAAGTGAATTGTTGGATCATACATTGTGCGTGTCCACATTCAAACTTAGAATACCACTAAATGATTACCCACAGCACTTGCCAGCAGCGCTTGCGAGTTCCAGTTGCCCCACATGCTGGACAATTAATGTTGTCTTTTTTTTTATCTTAGCCAAACCACTCTGGTGGTTCAAATATGTTCTCATTTATCTATTGAGTTTGTCTATTGATTTTTTTTTTTTTTTTTTTTTTGCTTCTGGACATAAGTTCTTTGCCAAGCACACAAATATTGCAAATATCCTCTCCCACACTGCAGCTTGCGTTTTTATGCTCCTAACAGAATCTTTTGATGAAGAAACGTTCTTATTTTGCTGGAATCCAGTTTATCAATTGTTTCCTTTTATGGGTAGGGTTTTTGTATCCTATTTAGGACATTTTTTCCTACACCAAGGTCAGGCAGATATTCTCCTATATTTTCTTCTGAAAGTCTTATTATTTGACTTTTCATGTTTAGACGTTCCATTCACTTAGAATTGATTTTTATGTATGGCATAAGATAGTTGAGTGCAGGAGCCCCGGGTCCAAAGGATGAGCTATCCTCCTGGCTCTCGTTATGCGGTTCCCTGTCTCTCTGCTCGCTTCCCTCTTTTATATCTCAAAAGAGATTGGCTCAAGACACAACCTAATCTTATAGATTCAGTCTCATCAACATAACTGCTGGTAATCGCATCTCATTAACATCATAGAGATAGGATTTAGGACACAGGAAAATCACATCAGATGACAAAATGGCAGACAACCACACAATACTGGGAATCATGGCCTAGCCAAGTTGACAGATATTTTTGAGGGACACAATTCAATCCATGACAATAACAAATTGATCCAATATTTATGCATTGAAAAAAGTATTTCTCCACTGCAGTGTCACATTTATCATAAATCAGGTAAGCATATTTTTTGTCTAAATGTTTCTAGATTTTTCTGTCTGTCCTAATGCCAATACCTCACTGACTTAATTCCTGTAGTTTTACACTTGATTTCTGGCAGAGTAAGACCCTCAGCTTTATTAGTCTTCTTCAAGATTCCTTGGGCTATTTTTGGAACTTTGAATTTTCATATTCATTTTAGGATTAGCTTGTCAAATTTCACAAGAAAATTTGTTAATATTGGGATTGCATTAAATCTATAAATCTCTTTGAAGAAAAATGGCAACTTCATTACTGAATTTTCTTATAACTGAGCAGAAAATATCCCTTCAGTTATATAGGTCATTTTTAATATTTCTAAATAATGGTTTTTGATTTGCACTGTAGATGACTTTCATACCTTTTGTTAGATGTGTTTGTTGGCATTAGATTTTTTAATCTACTGGAATGGTATCATTTTTTAAATTCACTTTTACCTGTTTATTGCTATTATATAGAAATGTTTTTGTTGTTATTGTGTGCCCTTGAGTCAATTTCAACTCATAGTGACCCTGTAGGATAGAGAATTGCCCCATATATTTTCCTAGGCTGTAATCTTTACAGAGCAGATTGCCAGGTCTTTTCTCCCATGGAGAACTGCTGACCTTTCAGTTAGCAGGCAAGTACTTAACCATCGTACCACCAAACTGAAACCAAATCTGTTGCTTTGGGGTCAATTCCAATTCATAGAAACCCTATAGGACAGAGTGGAACTGTCCCATAGGGTTTCTAAGGCTGTACGTCTTTATGGAAGAACACTGCTACATCTTTGTCTTGTGGAGCAGCTAGTGAGTTCGAACCACCAATTTTTCAGTTATTGGCCAAGCACTTAACCACTGAGCCACTAGGGCTCCTTATTATACCACCAGGGCTGCTACACAGAAATGCAACATATTTACTTGTATATTGACCTGTGAACATTGAATTTTCAAATTCACTTTTTAATTCTAATAGGTTATTTTATGTTCTACATACACAGTTGTATATAAAATAATGACGGTTTTATCTGTTTCTTTATAATGCTTATTCCATTTGCTTGCTTTTACTGCACTGGTTAGGATACCAGTACAATGTTGAACAGGAATGGTAATATTGGGCATCTAAGTCTTGTTCCTGAGCTCCAAGAAAAAGTTTTTAATATTTTGCCATTAATACAATATTTGCTAAAGATTTCTGTGTAGAATGTTTTTGTTAGATTAAGAAAATTTCTTTGTAGTTTTCTGGTTTTTTTAACCATAAATGGCTAATTAATTTTTCAAATGCTTTTCCGGCATCCAGTGAGAAAATCATAGCATTTTTCTGCTTTGTTCTGTTCATGAGGTAAATCAGTTTCTGCATGCTAATGTAATATTATGTTGCATTCCTAGAATAAATGCCACTTACTTTCTATACAGTATGCTTTTTATTTTATTTGTCATGGAGTTTTGCATCAATGTGCATGGCAAAGATCAGTCTGTAGTTTTTCATTCCTGCCAAAGTGCTTTTCAATTTATGGTATTAAAATTATGCTGGCCTCATAAAACAAGTTGGAAATTACTTCACATTGGGAAGCATTTGTATAATTGTTACTTTTTCATTAAATATTTGAAAAAATCCACACGGAGATTTTCTGGACCTCGAATTTTCTTTATGGCAAGACTTTTAATAATGGATTCAATTTCATTCATTGGTATACTACTATTTAGGTTTTCTCTTACTGTGTCACACTACGTTGTGTTTTTCAAGCAATATGTAAATTGTGTCTAAGACATCTGTGCCCATGTCCCCTTTTAATGTCACAAAATAGGTAATTTCTGTATTTTTTTTTTCTTTTTTAAAAACCAGGCTCAGTAGGGGGTTACCCATTGTATTACTTGGCTAAAACTTTTAAAAATGTTTTTATTTATATATATAATAAATATAAATGTATATATATTATTATTTATATTTTAAAAATATTTTTTAGTTTATATTTCTTTTCTATCATATGGATTTTTCTTTGTAGTTTTCTTCTTTCTACTTTATTTCAGTTTAATTTATTATTTTGTTTTTGGGTTTTTTTGGCTTCTTTAGATGAAAGTTTAGGTTGTTGATTTTCAGTTTTTCTTCTTTGCCATTATATACGTATCATATGTCTAAGAGCTGTTTAAACTACATTTCATAAATTTTCATATCTTGTACCTTCATTATCATTCATTTCAAAACTATTCTAATTTCTATTGTTGTATTTTTTTAGGCTCATGTCTTGTTTGCAAAAATATTATTTAACCTCCAAACAACTGAGGATTTTGTAGTTATTTTTTATTACTAATTTTTAGTTCAATATCACTGTGGTCAGCATAGTCTTCGTGGCTTTCAACTCTTCGAAATATGTTGAGGTTAAATATTTGATCCAGTACCTGGTGAGTTTTGGTAAAAATTTTACACATGTTTTACAAAGTATATTCTATCACTGTTGGATGTAGTAGTTCATATATTAATTAAATCAAGCTTTTAAACTGTATTATTTGGATCGTTTTTATACTAATTGTTTTGCCCACTTACTCTATCTGCTATTAAAGAATTATGTTTAAACCTTCCACTACAAATGTGAATTTATTTCTCCCACTAGTTGTCAATGTTTGCTTTGTATATTCTGAGCCATAGTTATAGTAGGTACAGATTGAGAATTTTGATATTTCAAAATATCCTTCTTTACCTCTAGTAATACTTCTTGTTATAAAGTTCACCTTGACATTAACTTAGCTATACCTACTTTACTTTCTTTTTCTTAGAGTTTACATTGTATATCTTTTTCTATTCTTATGCTTTCAAAATATCAGTAACCCTTATATTTAGAGTAAGGCTCTTGTGAGAGAATATAGCAGGGATTTTTATCCAGTCTGATAAACATTTTTAATTAGAAAATTTAAAATATTCACATGTAATACTATTTATTGACATACCTGTATACATACTTATATGAAATCACTGTTTTTGTCTACTTAGTCATCTGCGAATGTTTGCTTTCCTCTCCTTTATTGCTTTCTTTTGGATTAAGCAGATTATTATTCTGTTTTTTCCCCTATTAACTTTTATTTATACATGGTCATACATGGTTTTACCATACTTTTAACGGTTACACTAGAAATTGACTTATTATAATTGTGTACAAATAATTGCTTTTATCAGTGCCCCAATTGTGTTGGAAACTTAGAACACTTACCACTATTTTACATCATCATTATCAGGAGTTTTCATTACATATATTTTTTTAAACTTCAGAAAATCATTGTTTTGTAAAGTCAGAATTAATTCATATTGCCCACATATTTACCTTCTTTGTTGTTTTACATTTCTTTATACGTTTCTCTCTTTTTCTCTGCCTTAAGAACTACCTTTAGTATTTGTGTGTGTGTGTGTGTGTGTGTGTGCGCGCACAGATGTGTTTGCAATGAATGCTCTCAGATTTTTCTTCCTTTAAAATGTCTTTATTTTTTATTAATATTTTTTCTGGACTTTGAATTTTGGATGGCAGTTGATCCCCTTCCCCGAACATTAGTGTATTAGTCAATTTGGTAAAGTTATGCTGCATTAACAAACAGTCCCCCAATTTTCAGTGGACTACAAAAAAAAAAAATGATTTCTTTCTCACTCAACCCCATGGTGGTGCCTCCTGGTCTGCTCTGTCTCTGTATTCTTTGTGTTCTGTTTCTGGACCCAGGCTGAAGCAGAAGCCTCTATCAGAGAAGTGATGTTCCTGTGACAGAGAAAAAAGAGCAATAGTTCAAATTTCAGCTCCATACTTAGTACCTCAGGTCCATTCATGTGCCATTTACTAAAGCATGCCACGTGGCCAACCTGACAATGGGACAAGTAAGTGGGAACATAGAATCCTTTCTTAAACAGGGGTGGCAGACATAACAATTGGGAACAATAGTACAGTCTACCAAAGTTGGTTAGTGTTTGCCTTGTACATCCCTTTCCTATCCCTTTATTTTTCAATCATTATTTCTGCTTTTGTTTTAGGTATGCCTCCAATAACCAAAATACAGTTGCATTTTTTAACCTAATCCAGCAATCACTGATTTTTTAACAGATAGAAATTCCAAAGCTTCAGCTTTCAATAGGAAGAAAATGATGGGTGCCAGAAAGTGAATTTGAGCTAAGTGGAGTAATGAAGAGCCACAATGCAAAGACCACAGACAGGAATATACTGTCAAAGAGTAATATCCTTTGGACAACTCTGCATTCAATGTCTGCTGCTTGGAAAGCCTCCGCTCCATATCTTTCAGGGGCTATATTTGGCTTCTCTAGAAAACGACAGTGTTCACTTACTGGCATCTAACCATCACTCCAACTCACCAGCCTAAGAATTTTTAGGCTAATGAAAGAATTTGGTGTAGACTAATATATATAGAATGTCATCTTTTACCTAGGTCTTGTATAAACAGGAGAGTTTGTCTCCATTTTAACAGACAAAAATGTATTATTATCAAGGTATTAGAAGGATCATTCATGCCAGCACTCCTCAGAAAGGAAAATTTGTCAATCATTTGGGGACATCAAAATTTTTCCATGTTTCCAGTTCCCTGAAGCAGCCTTCCAAGCTTTTATTAACTGAATAAAATAAAACACCTGGGGTAATTCCCCTGGAGTCCTGAACATATCTATTTGGCATCTCCAACTAAACTTTGTAATTGTGATTGGTTTTTCAGGGTTAAAATCCTTTGAATATAATAATAATGATTAACAACCTTCATTCCATATTCCCAGAAGCTATTCTCAATTAAATCTCTAAGAGCAAACAAAAACTTCAAATATCAGAGTTTATTCACAACTGGTTTTAAAAGAGGAAAGGATACGTTGCAGCCTACAGATGGAAAAAGAGGAAGATGTCCAAAGTTCCATGTATCTTGTGAAAGATTTGGAATTACAGGATAAATAGGTGAAAACAGCCAGGAAGCAAATTCCAAGTCAATAACAATGGATTTTATGACAGGGGTGTACAAAGATAGAATGGGCTATCCACAGTAAGTCTCAGAGGCTAAAAAAATTTAGGAGGGATATTGATATTTAATCACTAATAACCCATTGCCATCGAGTCGATTCTGACTTATAGCGACCCTATAGGACAGAGTAGAATTGCCCCATAGAGTTTCCAAGAAGCACCTGGTGGATTCGAACTGCCAACCTTTTGGTTAGCAGCCATATCAATTAACCACTATACCACCAGGGTTTCCTTAATCCCTAATAGAAATAAATAATCCTACATATCCCTTCAGTTTTAAGATTTTCCGACTCTAAAATATTCCAGCTGCTCGATTACTCAAAGTAGTAGAACACAGAGATGAGCTTAACATTTCTGCATTGACTCAACTGGAGAACTGAGAATTTTCCCTTTTTGTTTCAAAATAGACTAGAGTGAGAGTCTTGATTCAGCTTTATCTGCCTTCTCCCACATTCAGCCAATAAGCAGAGCCTCTCTAAACTTGTTTTCCCTCTCTAAAAAGTGGGAATAATAGTTAGAATAGTGTCTATCTCTAAAGAATGCAAATCTTTGGAATCGGGCAAACCTGGAATTGAATATTGGCTCTGCCACACACTCACCATGTAACTTTAGGTAAGTTATTTAACCTCTATAAATTTCAATGTTTTCATGTGTAAAATGGAGATCATAACAATACCTACTTCAAAGAGTTGTTCAATTTACTTTAATGAAGTAGTATAGCCTTGAAACAAATTAAAACGACTACTGACAAAATTGCAAGAAGAAAATGACAAATTCAAAACTGATAATAGAGATGACTTAAAATCCGCCCATTGAACTAATAGTATTAAAACAAATCAAATCTAAAAAAGCTGTTAAGAAAGTTTTGATCTAAGAAATAAAAGATACACATTTTTTTCTAATGCTATTCAAATTTGTTAATCACTTAACAAAGTGCCTGGCACACAATAGCCAAGAACTCAGTATGGGTTAGCAATTAACACAGCTATGACTTGAAACCTAATACTAGAAATCAAGACCTGATGAAAACATGAGAATAGTGACACCATCTGTACAAACCACTGGGCCAGTGTTAGGATCACTTGGTGGAAGTTACTGGAAGGCAAATTTTAGCTCAAGATAAGAACAAATATTCTAAAGGTCGAAGATGTCTAAATTTGAAGTAAGTTATATCAGCAGAGATTTTCTTTGTAACTGGAAGTTCATAACCATAGATTGTTTTACTTTTTGGTCAGAAAGATACAGTAGATTGGAACCAGATGACCTTCTAGACTCCCAATACTGTGAAGTTTTCAATGAAATGTACGTTGGCACAACAGAAATATTCCAGCATACAACACTTAGAATGGATCAAAGAAACACAATTCTGAAAAATTGAGGGTTTTTTTATATTCTAATATACAAAATGCATGTCCTCAATTTTGAATTGTCAACAGGATATCAGATTACATTTTATTATATGGTAGAAGCATATGCTGGAACCTGGATGTCTTACAAGATCAAATAGTTTTAGGTGCTTTGCATTATCAAAGGTTTTATTGTGTACAGAGTCAAACCTAGAATTTCAGGCTGAGTAGAAATTTGTTATTACATCTCCACTGCAGATTAGTATTTTCACGTTTTTATTATTTATAGAGATAAAGCTGACAATATTTTTTCCTCTGTACTTAACCCTTCTAAGAGCCTGCCTTACTGCTGTCTACCCTGCTCCCAGTCCTGCTTATTTTTTGGCAAAACATTTATATAACAGCTCCTTTGTGCCAGGCAGTGCATTAGTTGTTTGCTTTTAAATACCTTATCTCATTTTAACCTTCACTAGATGATGCAACACCGGGTAGTATTTCCTTCTGTTGTACAAAGGGTTGCCATGAGTCAGGACCAACTCTATGCCACTGAACAACACAACACCACCTTAAGCAAAATGTATTTATGGCATGTCCACTTTCAGGTAAGAAAATTAAAGTCACATCTAGAAGCCACATAAATAGAATTCAGACTCAAGCCTTCCAGCTGCAAAGTACACCGTACATTTTCCACTATGCCGTATCGCTCTACTTATACATAAAACTTAAAGTGAAAAATGACTGGCTTCTTAAAGACTCATCCATAATTTAAGATATTTAAAGTAATATCTTGAGAGAGAAGTTGAGAATAATTTTTATTTATACAAATTTATTCTTAGAAATGGAGGAAAACTTAAACTTCATGCATTACAACTCAATGAGGATACTGAGACTTGGACCTTAAAAGAGACTGTTAAGAGATCAAATATTGAATTTCTTTCAAATCTCAAATACTCAGTTTAAACTCAGTCACTATTCTGCCTACAATTCAGTCAGCAGGGAACAAGCTGATTTAGCTACAGGAAGCACTGACATATAAACAGGAACCATGAAAATGCTTTAGAAGAGGAAAACTGCTAAGAACATTCATAAAATTAAGCTACTTATCGTCTTTAACCAACTGTCACGTAAACAATGTCTTTTCATCTTGTTACACCCCAAGAAAGCTATACGATTAAAAGATTTCAAAATAAATTCTTTGATTTTTAATCAGAGCCAGCGGAGGTTAGAGACGTTAAAACAAAACAAAACCAACAAAATGTCGTTCAGGAAAATGAAGGGCAGAAGAAAATTTGATCTTGTTTGAAGGTAGCGGCAACTTCAGTGGCATGAGAACAAGGAGAAAGCATGGGGGTAAGGGGGGTATTTTCCAAAGTGGGAAAAGTCACAAGAATAGATAATAAAGAGGTAATATGTTTGGTGGATTCCAGGATGCGCTTGAACCTAAGTTAGGATGCAGAAGACACTAGTTCTAACCTAAAATCCAATATATGAAGTCACACACAAAGGAATGATTGGGTAATGAATTAACGGAATGACCTGATACTATTTGTCGGCATTTAATCAGGCCACGTTCAGTGCAGTGAATAAACTATGTCATTTCTAATTACATCCGTACATAGTTTGTGCTCCAAGATGTTCTCACAAAACAGTAAACCAGATTCTTGCATCTTACTGTGTATGTTCTTCTGAAACCTGTTTTTTTATTCAAACTTGTTAGTAGGATTCATTCATTCTTTCACATGTGACAGGTAGCTCATTCATTATTCACTACTGATTCTATTTCATTTTGACTGTATTCCTGTTTATATTTCTCTGCCAAGGGTATTGAAATTGCTACCTCATCAATAATTCTCTGAGCATTTCTGCATGTGTCCTGGTGTATATGTGCAAGTCTTTCTTGGGTGTAGTGAGGCCATAGGGTAGGTATTTACCAAAAAAACCCCACCCCGTATTTACAAGATGATGGTAAATTGTTTTCCAAAGTGATCGTTTCCTTTTATATGTCCACCAGCAACATCTAACATCCTCTTGGTTCACATTTTCTCCAGTATTTGATATTTTCAGAATCCCTATTTTTAGACAATTGAATAAATATTAATTGGTATCTTATTGTGCCCTATTAAACATCACTTTATATGTTTACTGTTTTGTGTTTCTGTGAGTTTCTACTAATATTTTTTGCTGATTTTTCCATTCAGTTACTTGTATTTTCATTATCTATTATTTGTAAGGATACTTTAGCTAGCTGGAGTTTACTCATTTATTAACACAAAGATATTGGATCTTTGCCCGTTTAGAGACTTGCCTTTCCATTTTCTGTCAGGTACCCTTTGAATAGTAAGAATTCAAATTTAAGACATCTGGATTTATTAATATCTCCTCTTTTGTTTAAGACTTCATTGGTATTATTAAGAAATCCACCCCTACCCAATTTCAGACACATATTTATTTATATATTTTCTTCAACGTTTCAGCTTTCCCTTTATATTTAACTATACAACTTTATGAGTTGATATTTGCATAGGTAGTAACACAATTTTTTTTCCTGTATGTACAGCCAACTTTTCATGTCCAGTTTTTGAATATTTCTTCTTTCTTCATTATCTGCCACACCTCAGCAATAATTTATCAAAGTCCTCTATTTTTCATGGGTCTGTTTTACTATGCTGTCTTTTCTCTGTTCAATTTGTCTGTCTGCACAAACACCACACATTCTTAAGTACAAGCACTTTTTTTTTTGATATGTGATAGTGAAAATTCTCCCTCCAATACATTCTTGATAAAAGTGGCCATGGGGGGTATCCTTATCTTATTCCTGATTTTGAATGCTTCTAATGTTTCCTCAGAGCCCTGGTGGCGCAGTGGTTAAGAGCTATGGCTGCTAACCAAATGATCGGCCATTCGAATCCACCAGATCACTCCTTGGAAACCGTATGGGCAAGTTCTGTGTCTTATAGAATCAACTCTATGGCAGCAGGTTTGGTTGGGTTTGGAATGTTTCCTCATTTACAATAATACTTACTGTAGCTTTCTGGTAGTTTTTTATCAGGTTAAAGAAGTCAATTTCTATTACTATCTACCTATTTTTGTATTGAATACATTTTGAAATGTATTAAATGCTTCTGACCAACGAGTTGATGATGTGCTATTTGTCCTTGAATCCATGCATGTGAAAAAGTATTTCTAGAAACTCTAATATAAAACCATTCTTGCAACTCTGAAATTACATCCATATACACAGTTAATTTGGGTTGTCTAATGCTTAATGAAAATACCGTGGCTTGGGTCAAGTGCACCTTAGCCCTCAAGGTGACATTTTTGCTTTTTAACACTTTGAAGAGGTTTTATGCAGCAGCTTTGCCCAAAGCAATACTTTATTTGGTTTCTTGACTGTTCTATGGGTGTTAATTGTGAATTGATGCATTTGAATTAGGGTGTTGATGGAGAATACTAAATATACCATGGGCTGTCAAAACAACAAACAAATCTGTCTTGGAAGAAGGATGATCCTTAGGAATGAGAATGACGAGGCTTCATCTCATGTATTTGGACAAGCTATCAGGAGGGGCCAGTCCCTGCAGAAGGATATCATGCTTGGTAGAGGGTCAGTGAAAAAGATGAAGACAATGAGATTGATTGACACGGTGGCTGCAAAAACGGGCTCAAACAGCAAGGATGGTGAAGATGGTGCAGTTTCAGGCAGAATTTCGTTTTATGCGGCACAGAGTCTCTATGAGTCAGAATCAACTAGTCGGTACCTAACAACAATGCTTTATGAAGGATATATGCATGCATGTTCATGAATAAAATGAGCCTGTACTTTTCCTTTCTTTTTTCATCCTTCTCTGATTTTAGTCTTAATGTTATACTTACTTCAAATACTCCTTCTCCTTTTTAAATTCTCTCAAAGAGTTTGTGAAACATTGCAATGATTTTTTTCATGAACGTTCAGTAGAACTCAACTGGGAAATCATGTAGACCAGTGTTTTCTTTGTGAGATTTTAAATCCTCTATTCCTATAATAGTCTTAGGTCTATTCAGGCCTTTTTTTACTTTTCCTTCTATCAGTTATGATAACTCATAGTTTTCTAGGAATTTGTCCAATTTTGCTCAGTTTTCAAATGAGACGGCATATAATTGATGACAATATTCTCATTAAATGCTTAATGTTTGCCTTATTCCTTTTATTCTTTCATTCACTTATATTATAATTTAAATTTTCCCTCTCCCTTTTAATTTTTATTTTTTTTTTCCCCCGTCCTTTGATAAGCCCCTATTTTGGCTTTGTTAATGGCTTTTTTATCTTTGTTTTCTAGTTCATTGATTTGTGCTCTAATCTATATGTGCTTCCTTCTACAATTTTTGCTTATTCTAATTTTTTTCTTTTCTCATTGTCAAAATTTCTTTTATAAGTTTGAGCCTTTAAGTCTATAAAAGTCAATCATAAAATCAATTTTGCTATATCCCTTGAATTTTGGTATGTACCATTATCATTCAGGTCTATTTTTTCCTTTTAATTGTGGTTTCCTTTTGACTCCCAAATTATCTGGGAAGATGTTCTTTAAGTTCCAAACATGTAATGATTTTTAATATGTCATTTCATTATTAATTAGCTGTATTTTTTATTGAGGTTTGAAAACTTGTTTTCTGTGATACCCATTCTTTGAAATTTGTTGAGGTTTGCTTCATGTGTTAATGTTTTTAAATGCTTCATGTGTGTTAAAGAAGAGTATATATCTTCTAGTATTTGAATCCAGAATACAGGATTTTATATAAGACCATTTTATGAATTTCTTAAATGTGCTGTTCCTATTATCTGTATCTTTTGTGATTTTTTTTAGATCATTTTATTGAAAACTTTCGTTATGACGGTGTTTTCTTCTTATAGTTCTATCAATTTTTTCTTTATATATGTTGAAGCTATTATATGCATACATGTTTATAATTGCTATATTCTCCTTTTCATCATGGAGCAGACCCGTTGATCCCTAAAGGTGTTTTTCATCATAATGTCTGTTTTACTGGTTATTTGTTAGCTGCATTGGCTTTCTTTCGAGTTAGCATGTGTTGGATGTATCTTTTGTATTTCTTTATTTTCAACTTTATCATATTCTTGTCTTTTATGTGTGTTTCTTATAAGTAGAATGAGGCTGGATTTATTTTTTATATATTATGGCAATATCTGGGGAATTTAATTCTGCTTTTCTTTATTGTGAAAATTGCTATTATTTGGACTGGTTTCTACATCTTACTTTTTACTTTTATTATCTTTCTGTTTCTTTTTTCATATTTTGGGTCTTTGGGTTGATCAACTGTTTTGGCTGTTGGCATTAATTTTGTGTTTTTATTGGAGTTGAGTTTTGTTTTTGATATATAATTTTTACCTTTCTACAAGTTTGGAAATTATACTCTCTATTTCTGTTCTTTCAGAGAGTATTCTAGAAAATTTATCAAGCTTATTTAACTTAAAGTCTAAAATTAAACAATATTTTGTTGCCTCCTACATGACAGAAGGAGTCTTTAGCTCCAGTTTTTCTCCTCCACATTTATAGCCTATTGTTGACCATATATCTATTTTATCTCAACTTCACAAACTCAACACTATTATGATTTTCTTACAAACAAGTTTTATTTGGATTTATGTTTACCATTTTGTCTATCATTCCTTTTTACATCTCAAACTGTCATTTTAAGATTATTTTTCATATTCTTGAATCCTATGGTTATTTTAGAATTTGTCTCTTGGTAGTGAATTCTGGAAGTTTTTACCCGTAATGTATTTATTTTAAGATCCCTGGTGGCACAGTCATTAAACATTTGGCTGCTAACTGAAAGGCCAGCAGTTCAAGCCCACCAGCTGCATCATGGGAGAAAGATGCGACAGTCTGCTTCTGTAAGGTTACAGCCTTGGAAACCCTATGGGGCAGTTCTACTCTGTCATATTGGGTTGCTATGAGTCAGTTTTTGTTTTGGTTTATATTTATTTTACAGTGAAAAATAATCTTACTGGATATGAAATTATGAGCTGACAATTATTTTCTTGCCACATTTTAGAGATATTTTTCAACCTATTTGTGGCTTCCATTGTTGCCACTAGAAGCTGGCAGTCATTCTTTTATTCCTTTATAGACAATCTGTCCTTTCTGTATGACGGCTGTTGATATCTTCCCACTGGCATTTTGAATCTCTGTTTCTCCTTAAATATTGACTTACCTCCATTTCCTCTATCTTTCTTCAGGGCACGAACTACCCACATAAACTTTCCCATCCTAAATCACTCTTTGATATTTTCAATATTCTGTGTCCCTTAGACTCATTAAAGATAAATTCTTCTGATATACCTTCCTATTCACTAATTCTCTCTTAAACCATATCTAATCCATTGTTTATACTTCATCTCAACTCATTTGAAATGATTGAGTTGTTATCTCAACAATAATCTTTTTTTTTTTTAATTCTGTAAGTTCCATTTGGTCTTTTAAAAACTCAATTTGGTATTTTTTAAAAATTCCTAATAGTTTTTGGTGGTATTCTCATTTTATAAAATGCATCTTTTGTTTCTTTAGATATTTCACATATAAATGTGTTGATATTGTTGATATCCGGTGTTGTTGAGTCAATTCTGACTCATACTGACCCCACGTAATGAAGTAGAACTACCCCATAGGATTTCTTTGGCTGAAATCTTTACAGAAGCAGATTGCCAGATATTTCTCCTATGGAGCCGCCAGGAGGGTTCGAATCACCAACCATGTATTATATTCCACATCTACAATTCTAAAGTCTGTTCTGTTTTACTTGTGCTAAATTTCTTTTTCTAGCCGCCCCCCCCCCCCCCCGCCCCGCTCACTCTCTATTATAGCAGTGTGCTTTCTAATGTGTTTGGGAATCTTTGTCTAAAAGTTCTTTGCTTGTTCATAATATCTAGAAATACTAGGGGTGTAACTTGAGGGAGTTTCCCTCTGGAAGGGATTTGCTTCTCTTCCTGCTGCTTGCCAGGGGTCATGACTCACCCAGAGCCAATTCAGTCCCTCCCAGAGATTTGAGCTGAGACTGAAAGTCTCAAGATTCGCTTCCCCACTTTGGTGATCTTCCAGTGTTGTATACTCCATAGCAGCGTCTCTATAACAAGATGATCACAGGGCAACCCTGCGCACCCACCAGGTGCTTACCAATACAAGTCAAACCTTCTGCTTCGATTTCCCACTCTTCCAATTCTCTGTTGTTCCTCCCTGTGTACATTGACTCATGTCCTAGACACCTTGGCCCTGGTTACCAAGTCTTCATGCTCCAAATCCTGGCCACAGAAGTTCTGATACCCACTGGCACTGAGCTCAGTCTCTAGTCTTCTGGACTCAGCTCATGTTTGCCAGAAAGCTCTCCTAACTTTTGTTATGACCAGCTATGCCTCAGAGAATGTGTCCTGTCTAGTTTTTGTTGTAGATCAAGAGGATCCTTCACATTATGTTATGCTAGTCAGTCATGACACAGAAATGATGATAGAATTTCTGTCCAATTCTTCTCTTGCCTCAGTGAAGTATGAAGTAAGGTCATCAGCTCTGATACCTATATTATTAAGGATTAAATTATGATATGACCAAAATAACAAGTGATTTTCAGTTAACTATACACTTCATTTAATTTACATGGATTTGAGTCTGTGGAAATAAATGAAGGGAGAAGAAATATACAAATTTATTATAAATTGAATAGTTAGAGTTTAAAAGACCACAGAGGTTATTTTTTTCTAACCAATGAATTTTATAAACAGGAAATGAAGACAGGCAATATAATTTGTTTTGCCCAAGACCACACAAAAGAATCACAGACAAGACTAGAAGCCCTCCCTCTTAAATGTTCCCTTTATTCTGTATTTAGCAAGGTCATGGAAATTTTGAAATGTAATTCAAACTACTGTTATTTCCTTTGTTTCTTTGCCCCTCAAGTAGAAATGGTGACAAGAAACCAGATCACAGTGACTGAATTTACCTTGATTTCCTTTCCCATTGTCCAAGAGCTTGAGATTCTGCTACTGGCTTATATGCTCACCACAACAGGAAACATTATCATCATTTTCTTAATATGGACAAATAATCATCTTCAAACCCCAATGTACTTCTCCCTCAGTAATTTGTCATTTTTGGACATTTTGTTCACAACTACCATAGCCCCAAAGTTACTAGCTTGTCTCTTAGAAGAGAGAAAAACCATATCCTTTTCTGGCTGCATCACTCAAACATACTTCTATTTCTTCCTGGGGACAGTAGAGTTCATTCTTTTGGCTGTCATGTCCTTTGACCACTATGTGGCCATCCGTAACCCCCTGCACTACACCATCATCATGAATAGTAGAGTCTGCCTCCTGCTGGTTCTGGGCTGCTGGGTGGGAGCCTTCCCATCAGTGCTATGTCCAACTATTGTGGTGTCCAGGCTGCCATACTGTACTGAAGAAATTAGTCACTTCTTCTGTGACATCACCCCTCTGCTACAGGTGGCCTGTATTGATACTTGTTTCATTGAGAGGATAAACTTCCTCTTATCTTCCCTTGTGGTTTTAAGTTCTCTGGTGCCCACCACTGTGTCCTACACCTACGTCATCTCTACCATCTTGCACATCCCCTCAACCCAAGGACAGCAGAAGGCCTTTTCCACCTGTGCTTCTCACATCACTGTTATCTCCATTGCCTATGGGCGCTCTATCTTCATGTATGTGAGACCCAATCAGAGCTATTCACTAGATTTTGAGAAAGTGACTGCTGTTCTCACTACAGTAGTGACCTCTTTTCTGAATCCCTTCATTTACAGCTTGAGAAACAAAAGGTAAAGGAAGTCTTGAGGGAGACAATAAGCAGAATCATCTCATTACATTCCAAAGGAACACAACACTAAGCAATTTCAGGACATCTATGCTTTCTCTCTGTGGCATTTTGTTCTGTGACAAGTAGTGTAACTGCAGCCTGAGAATCTGCAGGCAGGACAAGTAAGCATCACACACCATCGATTGTGAAGTATCGTAATCTTGTTCATTGAGAAACAGAAAAAAGCAAGGATTCTGTGTTTCTTTAGTCTCTGTTCATGTTACAAAGCTTGTGTGGCTTTCAATGAGATTATACATATAAAAGTCACGTTATCATCACATGTAGAGAATGGTAGAGTGGCAAGCAGGGAGTTTTCACCAGCTCTGAGGAGCTCCCCTTTTGATGATTACGTTAAGAAGCATGATGTTTAATTCTGCTAGCCACACATTGGGTTGCCATGAGTCAGAATTGACTTTAAAACAATTGGTTTTAATATGGCAAAGAAGCAAGTTTAAAAGATTAATGAATAAAAGACTATGGTATACTATTTCCAAGAATGTTTATCCTGGAAGGTATGTGCCTACTGTGGCATTGGAAACCTCGAGTTATCTTTATCTGGTTCCTTTAAATATTTTATTTAAGTTACTTACTTCCCTTTTTCTGACTGTAGGCTCATGAAGCACATTTGTACCTATTTCTGCTTACCCATAAAGCTTGCCTATTTAGAGAAAATAATCTGGTCAAAGCAAAGATCATCTACCCCTCTAGCCACTGTTTGGTTGTAAATTAATTACTATCCTATTTTGAGTAATCTGAATCTATCTCTGAATGATGGGTCTATTCAGTGTGATGACAAACTGAAATGTGATGACTCCATTAATATAAGATGACCCTGTAAAGAATCTATCTGGAAAGAAGAATCACATTTTAAAGTTATTATCCTACTATATAAGCATGTGCATAATTCTTTTCTTCAAACTTTTACCTTCTTTTGAGGTTTTATTGGTCAGAAAGGGCAGTGTGTCCAGTGTAGCCAGGAATGGGTAGGATGCAAGAGGCTGTCAGGAAGCAGGGTTAGAAAAACAGATGTGACCCATGGAAGTTCTGACCCTGTGGATGGGTATCTTAGAGGACAAAAAGGCTTGATTTACATCAAAGAGAGTTAGATGTTTAAAAACTAAGTATAACCTTAAGAACTGAAGTTGGATTCAACCCAACAAGGTAAGTATCAAATTCCATCTATGAGAAGAATTATAATAACATTAAAAAAAAAAAAAAAAAAAAAGCAGTTCCCAATATCTAAAAGGAGTCCCTGGGTGGTATAAATGGTTAAGCACATGGCTATTAACTGAAAAAGTTGGTGGTTTGAACCTACTTAGAGATGCCTTAGAAGAAAGACTGGTAATCTACTTCCAACAGATGATAGCCACTGAAAGCTTTCCAGAGCACATTTCTACTCTGACATACATAGGGTTGCCGTGAGTTAGAATTGACTCGATGGCAGCTGGTTGGTTGGTAATATCCAGAATTGAACTGATGTTCTCAGACAGGTCTCGATGTTATTACAAGTTGATCCGATCCTTACAACTAATCCATATTTTTCTCCTGTAGGAGACAATTTCACAGAACATCCACTTCAAAGTCACTGTGCAGCACAAAATACCAAGCATCTTTCTTTCTTCAGAAATGAATGACTACTACCTCTTTACCAATTACAGCATTATCTTATTCTGTTTTTTTCCTTCCCATATAGATAAGATATATCCAGATGCCCAGTCATAGAATTGCCCCCTCTTTATGATAGCACCCAATTTAGACCAAGCCTCTACTTTCTCAACCCTATCCACAAGTTCCCAACCAAAACCCAAATTCTATAATAGGTTCTCTCTATCACCCTCTTTCTGGGACACACCATGATTCCCTATGGTATATGTTCTCTTTTGCTGTAATGAGTAATAAACCCCACTTGTTCAACTATAGGTACACATTCCTGGTGGCCTTTGGCATAAGGGC
This sequence comes from Loxodonta africana, assembly GCF_030014295.1. Lineage (NCBI taxonomy): Eukaryota > Metazoa > Chordata > Mammalia > Proboscidea > Elephantidae > Loxodonta > Loxodonta africana. The sequence goes on from NC_087356.1 coordinate 72,509,198, forward strand.
ATTGACACATAGCAGGATATACCAAACAAAACAAAATAAACCCACTGCTGTTCAGTCAATTCTGACTCATTGCCACCTTATAAGACAGAGTAGAACTGCCTCATAGGGTTTCCAAAGAGCAGCTGGTGGATTTGAACTCCTGAACTATTGGTTAGCACCAAACTCTTAACCACTGCATCACCAGTGCTCCTAGCAGGACATAAGACCTGATAAAAGACAGAACAAACCTTAAAGTTCCTGAATCTAAATTACAGGATATCTAAGAAACCCAGAAAGAGGAAAAAGTGGATAAAAATACAAGTTGATGTAAGAAAAAAAGAGCCATGAAAAGGACTGAGTCTCCCTCCTGCTTTTCATCACTTGATGAGTTTGACAATCCCTCAATGAGAAGAGATCAGCCATTAAATAAAACCTCCCCATGTAATACAGAATTGTATTAATTGTGTCTCTGTTGTCTAAATAAAAAGTTACATAAAGCTGTGTTTTTTTACCAACAAAATTGTTTTTGTCTTTCTTGGTTATCCAAACTGACTACGTTATCAAAGCCCTAGCTTAAAGAGCTCCATTCCAGTGTTCCTCTTCCCAAATACCTAAAAGTAAGTGGGCAGAGCAAATATTTGTTTTTTAGTCGGCTGCCAGAGGCCTGGGAGCACACCAATTACAGAGGGAAACCAGTAACTCAGCTGGAATGAAAAGACAATTACTCTGATTAGGAATCGTGGATAAAGCTTGTGCAACTCTGTAATCAAAGAAGTCCAATCTATTTTTGTTTATTTTCTCCCTAAAATCTTATTTTGATTTTTCATTCTCCCTTTGTATCTGTCCATTTTTTTAAATCCTATTGACTTTAGGCTCTGAGGTTTAAAACTTACATCCAAAAATGTGTGTTTAAATTCATTTATGGATTCAATCTACTAAATGGATCCTTATTTACTAGATTTTCTCATGCCATTTTTTGATACTTGGAAAATATTAAATTATCTAAGATCTTGACTGTTATAAAATCAATGACTTTACGTCTGCTTGAATATCTTTTCCTTCTATGTTTTTCTCCCTACTTTTAATCATTGTCACCATTGGCCTAAGAGATCTCCAAATGTTTCTTAAACACAAGCTTCTATCCTATAGACTTAATGTTAAGTTCAAATTATTTATGTTAATGATTTTATATTTCTATTCATGCACCTGATTTTGACATCCTGCTAAAGATATGATTCAAGTAGCTGTATCTGATTTCAGTGATGTATTTAAAAATCTCAAAAATGCATCTTCTCAGACCATAAGGCCATAAAAGTAGAAATCAAAAGAGAAAAATCAGAGAAAAGAAATCAAATACTTGGAAACTGAACAATACCCGGCTCAAAAAAGACTGGGTTATAGAAGACATTAAGGAGGGAATAAAGAAATTCATACAATGCAATGAGACTGAAAACACTTCCTATCAAAACCTCTGGGACACAGCAAAAGCAGTGCTCAGAGGTGAATTTATATCAGTAAATGCACACATACATAAAGAAGAAAGAGCTAAAATCAGAGAACTGTCCCTACAACTTGAACAAATAGAAAGAGAACAACAAAAGAATCCATCAGCCACCAGAAGAAAACAAAAAATAAAGCAGAATTAAATGAATTAGAGAGCAGAAAAACAATTGAAAGAATTAGCAAAGCCAAAAATTAGTTCTTTGAAAAAATTAACAAAATTGATAAACCATTGGCCAGGCTAACTAAAGAAATACAGGAAAGGAAACAAATAACCCAAATAAGAACTGAGATGGGCCATATCACAACACACCCAACTGAAATTAAAAGAATCATATCAGATTACTACGTAAAATTGTACTCTAACAAATTTGCAAACCTAGAAGAAATGGATGAATTCCTGGGAAAACACTACCTACCTAAACTAACACAATCAGAAGTAGAACAACTAAATAGACCCATAACAAAAAAAGAGATTGAAATGGTAATCAAAAAACTCCCAACAAAAAAAAAGCCCTGGCCCGGACGGTTTCACTACAGAGTTCTATCAAACTTTCAGAGAAGAGTTAACGGCACTACTACTAAAGGTATTTCAAAGCATAGAAAAAGGTGGAATACTACCTAACTAATTCTATGAAGCCAGCATATCCCTAATAGCAAAATCAGGTAAAGACACCACAAAAAATGAAAATTACAGACCTATATCCCTCATGAACATAGATGCAAAAACCCTCAACAAAATTCTAGCCAGTAGGATTCAACAACATATAAAAAAAAATAATTCACCATGACCAACTGGGATTTATACCAGGAATGCAAGGTTGGTTCAATATTAGAAAAACAATTAATGTAATCCACCATATAAATAAAACAAAAGACAAAAACCACACGATCTTATCAATTGATGCAGAAAAGGCATTTGACAAAGTCCAACACCTATTCATTATAAAAACACTCAGCAAAATAAGAATTGAAGGAAAATTCCTCAACATAATAAAGGACATTTATACAAAGCCAACGGCCAAATCATCCTAAATGGAGAGAGCCTGAAACCATTTCCTTTGAGAACGGGAACCAGACAAGGATGCCGTTTATCACCACTCTTATTCAACATTGTGCTGGAGGTCCTAGCCAGAGCAATTAGGCTAGACAAAGAAATAAAGGGCATCCGGATTGGCAAGGAAGAAATAAAATTATATCTATGCGCAGACAACATGATCTTATACACAGAAAACCCTAAGGAATCCTCCAGAAAGCTACTGAAACTAATAGAAGAGTTCAACAGAGTTTCAGGTTACAAGATAAACATACAGAAATCAGTTGATTCCTCTATATCAACAAAAAGAACATCGAAGAGGAAATCACCAAATCAATACCATTCACAGTAGCCCACAAGAAGATAAAACACTTAGGAATAAATCTTACCAAAGATGTAAAACACCTATACAAAGAAAACTACAAAGTACTACTGCAAGAAACTAAAAGGAACCTACATAAGTGGAAAAACATACCTTGCTCATGGATAGGAAGACTTAACATTGTAAAAATATCTATTCTATCAAAAGCCATCTATATATACAATGCCCTTCCGATCCAAATTCCAACGACACTTTTTAATGTGATGGAGAAACAAATCATCAATTTCATATGGAAGGGAAAGAAGCCCCAGATAAGTAAAGCATTACTGAAAAAGAAGAAGAAAGTGGGTGGCCTCACTCTACCTGATTTTAGAACCTATTATACTGCCACAGTAGTCAAAACAGCCTGGTACTTGTACAACAACAGACACATAGACCAATGGAACAGAATTGAGAACCCAGATATAAACCCATCCACATATGAGCAGTTGATATTTGACAAAAGCCCAGTGTCAGTTAATTGGGGAAAAGATAGTCTTTTTAACAAGTGGTGCTGGCATAACTGGACACCCATCTGCAAAAAAATGAAACAGGACCCATACCTCACACCATGCACAAAAACTAACTCCAAATGGATCAAAGACCCAAACATAAAATCTAAAATGATAAAGATCATGGAAGAAAAAATAGGGACAACATTAGAAGCCCTAATACATGGCATAAACAGAATACAAAACATTACTAAAAATGACAAAGAGAAACCACATAATTGGGAGTTCCTAAAAATCAAACACCTATGCTCATCTAAAGACTTCACCAAAAGTGTAAAAAGACCACCTACAGACTGGGAAAAAAACTTCCAGCTACGACATCCCTGACCAGCGCCTGATCTCTAAAATCTACATGATTCTGCTAAAACTCAACCACAAAAAGACAAACAACCCAATTAAAAATTGGACAAAGGATATGAACAGGCACTTCACTAAAGAAGACATTTAGGCGGCTAACAGATACATGAGGAAATGCTCTCAATCATTAGCCATTAGAGAAATGCAAATTAAAACTACGATGAGATTCCATCTCACTCCAACAAGACTGGCATTAATCCAAAAAACACAAAATAATAAATGTTGGAGAGGCTGTGGAGAGATTGGAACATTTATACACTGCTGGTGGGAATGTAAAATGGTACAACCACTTTGGAAATCAATTTGGCATTTCCTTAAAAAGCTAGAAATAGAACTACCATACGACCCAGTAATCTCATTCCTTGGAGTATATCCTAGAGAAATAACAGCCTTTACACGAACAGATATATGCACACCCATGCTTATTGCAGTACTGTTTACAATAGCAAAACGATGGAAGCAACTAGGGTGCCCATCAATGGATGAATGGATAAATAAATTATGGTACATTCACATAATGGAATACTACACATCGATAAAGAACAGTGAGGAATCTGTGGAACATTTCATAACATGGAGGAACCTGGAAGGCATTATGCTGAGTGAAATTAGTCAGTTGCAAAAGGACAAATATTGTGTAAGACCACTATTATAAGATCTTGAGAAATAGTTTAAACTCAGAAGAACACATTCTTTTGTGGTTATGAGAGGGGGGAATGAGGGAGGGTGGAAGAGGGTTATTTACCGATTTGATAGCAGATGAGAACTACTTTAGGTGAAGGGAAGGACAACACTCAATACAGGGGAAGTCAGCACAACTGGACTAAACCAAAAGCAAAGAAGTTTCCTGAATAAACTGAATGCTTCGAAAGTCAGCAAAGCAGGGGCAGGGGTTTGGGGACTATGGTTTCAGGGGATATCTAAGTCAACCAGCAAAATAAAATCTATTAAGAAAACATTCTGCATCCCACTTTGAAGTGTTGTGTCTGGGGTCTTAAACAATAGCAAGCGGCCATCTGAGATGCATCAATGAGTCTCAACTCACCTGGATCAAAGGAGAACGAAAAACACCAAAACGCCAAGGTCACAAGGTAATTATGAGCCCAAGAGACAGAAAGGGCTACATGAACTAGAGACTACATCATCCTGAGAGCAGAAGAACTAGATGGTGCCTGGCCACAACCAATGACTGCCCTGACAGGGAACACAACAGAGAACCCCTGAGGGAGCAGGAGAACAGTGGGATGCAGACCCCAAATTCTCATAAAAAGACCAGACTTAATGGTCCAACTGAGACTAGAAGGACCCCAGTGGTGATGGTCCCCAAATCTTCTGTTGGCCCAGGTCAGGAACCATTCCCAAAGCCAACTCATCACACATGGATTGGACTGGACAATGGGTTGGAGAGAGGTGCTGATGAGGAGTGAGCTACTTGCATCAGATGTTGGCATCTCCTGTCTGGAGGGGTGATGGGAGGGTAGAGGAGGTTAGAAACTGGGAAAATGGTCATGAAAGGAGAGACTGGAAGGAGGGAGTGGGCTGATTCATTAGGGGGAGAGTAAATGGGAGTACATGGTAAGGTTATATAAGTTTATATGTGATAGACTGACCTGATTTGTAAACTTTCACTTAAAGCAAAATAAAAATTACTTTTAAAAAAATGTCTAAAATGTTTTACTTGCTTTGAGGAAACCCACATTCCATTCAGCTTATACAGTGGAGGCCACAAGAGGAGGAAAAATTATGTTCAAACACCCAGTGGAAGGTGCTTTCACTTTAATACAAAGGATAGCTCAAAGGAAGCACTATAAGGGCTATGGAGCCCTGGTGGCACAGTAGTTAAGAGCTCTGACTGCTAACCAAAAGTTTGACAGTTTGAATCCACCGGCCACTTCTTGGAAACCCTATGGGCCAGTTCTGCTTTGTCCTATAGGGTTGCTGTGAGTTGCAGTTGACTCGACAGCAATGGGTTATCAGGGCTATACATGGATTGAAATATTTTAAAGAGAGATTTTCAATAATTTCTTAATTAATTTATAGTTTACTTGTACTTGAAATGTTTTTAAGACTGGAAGGAAATACTCCCCATTATTAACACGGATTTCTCTGGGTGATGCTAAGGGTGGCATGGTTTTCATTATTCTACTTTTCTACATTTCTGTACCAAGAATGTATAAAATTTTAATGTGAAAAAAATTTGGTTTGTTGAATGAGAATTTTTTGAAGAAGTCAGTGAAACTCGTTTGCACACTGATGTCCTAGAACCTATTAAGAAGTGACTCTCAGATTTTGTGATATAAATAGAAAAAGTATATTTTATTCAACTGTTTTAAACTCTCAAGTTTCCTGCTCTTAAATTTGGTGCCCATTTCAGAAGTAAGGAATAAATATCTAAAACGTCCTGCTTTGTAAAAGCCCAATTATTTTTTACCTTATTATTATAGTGAAATGCCCTAAGGATTTCCTTTCTCCTTGAGTTCAAAGTTTGAAAATTAATCCTGAGGAAAATGTGTTGAGCCAAAGTGAGTGGGTTGCAACATTTACTGGTTTCCAGCTGTCTCCATCTGCAGCAAGTTAGTGATGAAGTTCCTAAGTGGTCACAGTAAAGAATACAATAATTAATCTGGTACTTTCTGTCCTATCTCCAGTCTAAATAAATCACAGCTCTGGGGCGGAATTGAAATTACTCATATAAAAATCATAAACTTAACCCATTAACAAAGGATGATTATCAAGAGATTCAGGGTCTCACCTCAAGTGACAGTTCCATAAACTTTGAAAGAATGAATATTGATGATGTACATACGACATGATATGACATAGCTCACTTTGGTGCCATGTTATAAGTACAACATCAGGAGAGAATCTGAAGCTACATGATACACTGTATCTTTAAGCAAGAGTTTCCAAATAATTTTGAAAGCCACCAAATCCTATCCAGTCATCCAAGTCAGAAACTGGAGGAAATTATGGACACCTTTCTTAGTGTCCAAAATGATTGGTCAGGTCCTTTAGTCTACTTCTTATTTATCTTTTAAGTCTGACTTCTCCCCTTCACCCTTAACTTAATGCTGTTTCAGAAATTAAGGACTTTATTGTGCCTCATGAGATTATTGTAATGGACTGTTAATCAATCTCCCTCTCTCCACCCAATCTCCATCTAATTAAATCTCCATATGTTAGCCATGATAACTGTCTAAAATACAAATATGATCAGATAGCATTCTCTCAGTGGTTCCTAACGACCTCTAACAATGTGCCATATAAGACCTTCATTTTCTGTCCCTCACCTACAATTCCAGTCTCACTAACTGCTCCTTTCCTTGATGCCAGTCTCACAACATAACTTGAACTTCCCAAAAGCTCCATGCCTTTCAAAGCTTTTTATCTTTTAAAATTCTCTTTATTCTGACATAACTGTTTTCTCCCCAGCACTACTCCCACTAGTCTGCCTAAAACATTTTCCTTATCCTTTCAGAGTCGACCAAAGTGTTACTTTCTCTATGATGGTGTTCATGTCTCCCTCATATCCATGAAGATTAAAGCACTCTTTTCTGTTGCCATAGCATTGCTTGCCTATGTCTATCAAGCACACATCAGTTGTCAATTTTGTAACTGCCACCTGAGAACTTCACGAAGACAGTAATCTCTCCTCATTTATTCATTTATTTCTGTATCTTTAGTGCTGAGCACCGGATTAGTTACATTTAATAAACATTCATTCACTCATCTTCTCCATAAATGTTAATTTAACATCTAAATGTGCCAGAAATATGTCCTGGCACTGAGGATTCAGCAATAAACAAGAGAAAGTTAGTCCTTGTTCTCATTGGGTTTGTGTTCTAGTGTGCAAGAGGGACAGTGCAGGTAAATAAATTGGAACACTTAGTGATCAGTGCTTCACAGAGAATTGAACTTGGGTGAATGGACTGAAAGTGAGTCACAGCTACTTTACAGTGCATGTTCAGAGAACAAAGTCTGAGATGATTTACATGAAGATTTAATAACAAGAAGTCAGCCATGAGATGATCAGAAATAAGAAAAATCCAAGACATTCAAAATAAAGCAACGGCTAGAGCAAAAAGGACTGAGTTTGACATGCTCATGAATGAATAAATAAGACAATGTGATTAAGGATAATGAATAACACAGGAAGGAAGTCATTGGAGGGTTTTAGGCTGAAAAGTAGTATAATCTCATTTATACTTGTAAAAGAGCATTCCAGGTGCCATATTAAGAATGCTGTTGTTGTTAGGTGCCGTTGAATCAGTTCCCACTCATAGCGACCCTGTGTACAACAGAACAAAACACTGCACGGTCCTGCACCACCCTCACAATCGTTGTTAAGTGTGAGCCCATTGTTGTGGTCACTGCGTCAATCCATCTTGTTGAGGGTCTTCCTCTTTTCCACTGACCCTCTACCTTACCAAGCATGATGTCCTTCTCCAGGGACTGATCACTCTTGATGACATGTCCAAAGTATGTGAAACGTAGTCTAATGCAAGCTGAGAAAATTGGTAGGAGGCAAAGCAGAGGTCCAAGCTAGAGATGGCAGAGGGTTAGATTAGAGCTGTGGCAATGAAGAAGGAGAGAGATAATAGAATTTGGAATATATTTTGGTGAGAGAATGCTATGACATATATACCTAGCCACATCTGAATCTCTCCTAGACTCAAAGTGGTCCCTGGTTACACTAAACTCTAAATGAGGAAGATAGGAAAAATCTGCAAATAAGCTCATCTAAAAAAAAATTTTTTTTTAACTACATAACTGCTAACCAAAACAAAGTGCTTTACTTTTAGTATAAAGAACCAAGGAAGGATTTCCACTACTACGGATGGTAAACCTAGAAACTGAACTAACTTTTACACTGAAGATAACTAAAATATCTGGTTTTAGCACAATTCTCTAGATCGAAACCAATAATCCTGTTGCCATTGAGTCAATTCTGACTCATAGCGACAATATAGGACAGAATAGAACTGTCCCGTAGGGTTTCCAAGGTTGTAAATCTTTACAAAGGCATATTACTACATCTTTTTCCCACAGAACATCTGGTGTGTTTGAACCTCCAACTTTTCAGTTTGCAGCCGAGTGCTTACCCACCGTACCATCAGGGCTCCTCTATTGATCTAGCAGACAAAATATATTTAGAACATCAAAATTAACAAGCTCAATATAATAGATTTATATAAGATCCATTATCAAACAATCTAGAAAATACATCTAATCCAAGTCCATGTGGAAACATACAAAATTTCTCACATATTGTATCATAGGAAATCAATAAATTTCAAAAAAAAAAAATGAATAAACTTCCTTCTTAGAGGAAAGCCACTAGGTTAGAGATCTCCAGTTAAATCATTTCTAAAGACTTATTTGACAGGAACTTTATGTGGCTTTCCGGATAACTCATGGACTGAAGAGAAATTTTTAGTGGACATTGTAAATATTTATAACTGAAAGATAATGAAAGAGAACTTAGGGACTTCAGCTAAAACTTTATTTTAGTTTATAAACTTTTATTAACAAGAAAAGAAAGGTAAAATTAAGCTGAGCATCCAAAATTAAAAAATAGATGTTATAAAAATAGCAATTTTGTAAAGTAAATAAAAATAGTAAAGCAGAAATGAACAAGAGGATCACCAAAGCCAAATGAAAGTCTTTAACAGCTTTCATAAAATGTAAAGGAACTGTGTTTAAAAACGAAAAAGTCAAAACAACATTATCAATGAAAGGACAAAGTAACAAGAGACTAGGTTGAGATTTGTAAAACCATAGGAAAGTATAATAAATAACTTCATTAAAAAAAATTGAAAACTTGGACAAAATGGCTAATTACCATGTAAGCTCATTAAATATGACTCAAACAAAAAGCCAAATAAATTACTAACCATTTGAAGAAAATTAATTGATAGTCAGCTGGCTCCTCACCAAAAGGCACTAGATACGGGCAATTTTACATGTGAATGTTCCAAATTTTAAATGAGCAGATAAACATTATATAAAACATTTCAGAGAAGAAAAATAGAGCTACCTAACTTTTGTTAACAAGGAGATTGGACATGTTATTCCACAGTGGGGGCTGTTAACCTGTTGGTGCTGTAACAAATTACCTCAAATTTAGTGGCTTAAAACAGTAAGAATTTATTATGTTGCACTTCTGGAGATAAAAAGCCTAAAATGTGTTGGCAGGACCACCTTTCCTCAGGAGACCCTAGGGGGAATCCATTTCCTTACCTTTTAGAGTTTCTACAGGCTGTCCACAATCCTTGGCTCTTGACCCCACATCACTCTGATGTATGCTTTCATCACATCACATCTTCTCTGAGCCACCTGCCTCCCTCTTATAAGGACACTTTGTGATCACACTGGGACAACCCAGATAATACAGGATAATCTTCCCAACTCTAGATATTTAACTTAATCAGATCTGCAAAGTTCTTTTTGCCATTTGTTGTTCTTGTTGTTAGTTGTTCTCAAGCAGATTACAACTCATGGTGACCCCATGTGTTCAGAGTGGAACTGCTCCACAGGGTTTTCAAGACTGTGACCTTTTGGAACAGGTCACCAGGCCTTACTTCTGAGGTACTTCTGGGTGGATTCAGACCACCAATCTTTTGGCTATTAGTTGAATATTTAATGTTTGCACCACCCGGGGCTCTTTGCCATATAAAGTAATATATTCATAGGTTGCAAGGATTAGGACTTGTACATCTTTAGGACATAATCCTTTCCTTTCTAATCTATATATGTCATTATTTTTATATATTTCTAGATTCGATTTGCTAATATTTTATTACATATCACTTCAGCAATTACACAAAGCCAGATAAATAAAAGGCTTGACAAGACTCCATGGGTATACTCACATAAGGCTTTAATACAGGGAAAGGTACAGCAGGCTACAGACACTGATGCAAAGAGGCTCAAGACTTCCAGGCATTGCTTTCACAGCTTTCCTAACTACAAATAGCGTTTCAGTATTTTTCTTTCTTTATCTTTTTAACATTTATAAACCAGAAAAAGTAGAAGGATAAACACCAAAAATACTAATTATTTGACCATTCAAAGAAATACAGGTATTGTTTTAAAGAAACATTCCTGTTTATCGAATAACACACGACAAGTATGTTCGTAATCATGCACAAGCTTAAGAACTCTTTTATAGCTTTTCACCACTGAAATTTGAACTTTATGAAGGGTACCAATAGATTGATGCCATGTAACAATTAATTGCTTACTAACTAAATCTAGTTATTTCTCTGTCCAGTTAGCACCCATCAGAAGATCTTGATGGCAGAAGGGAGTATGTAAATTCAACACTTTTCATTTGAAATATCAGTATTAATATCACTTTTAATATTACTATTAATATCAGTATTATTATAGGTTTTATAGCAATTACATTATCATGAGTTAGACTAAGATCATTCCAAAATAAATCAATTAGAATTAAAATAATATTCTCTCATACGTCTTAAGAAAATCAGCCCTTGCCCATATACCAAATGTTGTCATAGACTGAAGTAAAATCAAGGGCCAAGTCACAGTCAATTCTGGACTCCAAGCCTTTTATGAGCATTGGCACATATCCCTTTTCATACTGACAAGAGTGGGCTCCCAATTGACCTGATTTTCAAGCAATGACCATATTCTCATAATTGGTAGTATCCTTGTCAAGCTTAATAGGCCTCCAATTCCTATTCTACACTGTAAAACTAGTATCATCCAAATGAATTCCATAGATAATTTCAGATTGAATGCTTCTTAAATTGCACTAATGGGTAAGTCTGCTGTTTGTATATGCATGGGTCTGAGAAGTTAGGGATCACCCATGCAAATTACTTTTTCCATTTATAGATTCCCACAGAGTATGAAGACCATAAGCTACCAATAAATTCATTCCATGTGCTTCCACTGCAAAGACTGCAGGTTATTTTCTTTAAGCTACTTCCGCTTCTATCTGGAGGCGCACTTGCAATAGCACCATTGGGTCAGCGTGCACATACAATCTTTCCCATCTTGGTCCCTAGCATGTTGTCTGACTGTCTTTTGAGTTCATCTATTTTTCTAAAACCAGGTTATCTGTCCAAACTTCTTGCCATTCTTCACCATCTTTCCAAAATAACAGTTGGCCTTCTAATGTTCAATTTGGACCCAAGTCTTTTTCCTCAGTATATCTCTTTTCATCAAAAACATTGAGCTTTTCGTAGACCTGTATCAATTTTACTCAAGCCTCTTTTACAGCGTTTCAACCAATGTTAGTTTATCCACCACACTGAGTGCTAATTCTTACTTTAGTACAGTATACATTTTTGATCAAAAAGTATACGGCTAAAGTGGCCCACAAACAGACCTTAGTTTGAGTATGCCGAAAAATTTTACATAACTATCATCAGTGAATATCTTGGTTTTAAGAGGTGGATATGGGCGTCCACCAAGTTGCCCCGTAACATTGATTTCAGTCAAACATTCTTTACCTTGGTTATCACCATCCATCCACAAAACCATGGTCTATGGTGTTAGGGTACTATGACAAGCGCAGCAGACACTTTATGTCCATTTTATATGGTCACCTTTCTCAACAGATCACGACCTAGGTTAATAGCTGCACAGTGGTCTCTGGCTTTGTTTTGAACAATGTCCTTTGGGAGCACTCGGGAGGCAACAGTACACACATTACGTCTCAAAAGGCAAAGCAATGTTAGAATTATTCCAAACATTTATCTACAAGATACAATTAAAAAAAAAACCCAGTGCTGTCGAGTCGATTCTGACTCATAGCGACCCTATGATACAATTAGTGTCATCCAAATACTTTACATAGAGGACTTCAGATTGAATGCTTCTTACACTGACCTAGAACTTTAGTTTCAAAAACAGAAGCCGTTTTCACCAGGCTTTGTTTTTATGGGCATCTGTGAATATAGCAAAGATAATCATTCTCTTGCTCTCAGCTTCTCAGCTTCTCATGAGCTATCCAGGTAGTATGTCTTTCCATTAACATTCACTTCTCCTTCTTTCTCTTTGTTATTTGCTATTAATGTTTATCAACACCCTTCTCCTTGAGGTGTGACTGTTATATTCAGCAAGTGGACTGACCCACAGAGCTAGCAATAATATGACTCTGGCCAGTATGATTCTTCATCCAGTCCTAGCCATAAGGAGAGAGTTAGATAAGTGCAAGCTTATAGAAATGTCCACTGGGTAGAAAAAATAGAGATGTCATTAATCCAAGACTGGACATGTAAGTAGAAGGAATAAGCCATCCCAACATTCTGTTAGGATTTTGGACGGTAATACTTAAAGGTATTGCTATGGTGTCATGTTAAGGAATTGATTCTTCTTTTGGAACTCGTAAGTGCAATTCAGGTCCATGTCTTGCAGGATCAGGAAAAGAAAAGGAAATGTTTGTAGAATTAGAAAAAAAGTTTAAGCAATTTGTTGTGTCACTTCAGAACTCCCTTCCGTATCATCTCCTCAGTAACTCCACAATCTACCCAATGGTGACCCAACCCCCTTAACCATATTTACTTAATCCTGCAAGTCATTCCTCTTATCTCATAGTAAACAGAGGTCTCAAATGTCCATTCCAATTTTCAGTTAGTCCATTGCTTTGTTGATGGTAAGCTATGAGATAAATTCATTGGATTTGGTGGGCTTTAGCTCATTGTTACACATACAGTAAAACAGTTTCCTCGATGAGGTTATAAATGAGCAAGGGTTACAAATTGAAATTTTTTTTCTTTTCTAGGCCTCGAATAGTATTAGAGACATTTCCTTTAGTTTCCAGGTATGCAAATCCAAGTTCAGAATGAGAATCTCTCCCAGTTAAGACTTAGTAGTATTCACCTGGAGGGTAAGTAACTAGCCAATACAATCCACATACAACCTATGGGACAGCCCATGTACTCTGGGAACTGTCTCAGAGCTGCTTTCAGTCTCCATGTTCCTGTTGACAAACAGGGCAATTTTTACCTGCATTTCAAGATTATAAGGAAAGCAATGAAATACCATGTTTCCTACCCATCTTTGTATTGCTTTAAGGCCTCCATGATTGCTCATCCCTGGTATCCATTTCCAAAGCCCACTTCAAAAGAGCAAACCAAGATACCCACTTGTTGATTCCACTTTAATTTAGAAGTTGTTTTGGGTTTTTTTAATTCCCGTGGATGAGCACTAAAATACTCCATTTTTATTTTCCCTATCCATGTACATGGACTTTTCCATAACTTGAAACCCCACACTGTGGTTTCTTTTATCTTCCTGTCATCTAAGAGCCATTTTCTGGACCATATTACCAGTCCATTACCTACTTCCCATAAATTGCTGTAAATCCATACTATAACATAATTTTTCATTATCTAGTTCCCCTGATGCCATGGAAAATACCGCTCTTAGTTCTATTCATTAAGCCTATTTATCTTTTTGTTCTCCAACGTGCATCCATCAACCAATTGCAATGTAACTGCCTTACAGAGAATGCTAGTCTGCCACCTTTGAACTGCCATCTATAAACCATGCTGTCACGTCCATCTACGGAGTTAGATAACTCATCATGGCTATCTAATGTAGGGCCAAAGGGGACAGCAATCACCTGTTCATGTGTTCAGTAGGTACTCCCAAGTAACTCCCCTTATTATATGTTTTGGAATATACCATTCCCATTTGATTTGGTATTGGTATGTTGTTCTGACAAAATTCATGACAGGTCTCAAAATAATTTAGGTATCTCTGTAATAGAAAATTTACCTACAGCCAACAATTTCAACTAAAGACCAAAAAAAAAAAACCCCAAACCCATTGCCACTGAGTCAATTCCGACTCATAGAGACTCTATAGGACCGAGTAGAGCTGCCCCATAGTGTTTCCAAGGAGCAGCCAATGGATTTGAACTGCCAACCCTTTGGTTAGCAGCTAAGCTCTTAACCATTGTGCCACCAGGCCAAAGTCATCTATCCTGAATGCAGCCTCAGATAATTTTCCAGTCCAAATTGAAGTCATCATCTCTCGGTGATAGTCATGGGCTTTTGAAAAGTATTAGTCAGCATGAGTGTGTACTGCTAACACTTCTAATACATTTGAACATCAGGATTCTTCTTCAGTGCCAAAGGAATCAGATAACTCTTTGAAACTACAATATAACCTCTTGCTGTTTACAACTCCGTTCAAATTCAGCTTTTTTCCTGATAACTTGTTTGCAATTCTCAGGTATTATATATGATTTCTTAGGAAACCAAACAACCCATCAATCTTTTTGCCTTTTGTTTTCATTTTGGAGCTGGCAAAAACAATTATTTGTTCAATAGTCATTTGAAGGATATCTCTCATGGCTCCAGCCCAGGCAATTCCTAAGGATTTTGTTGTTTCAGCTGGACTCTGCACTTCAGCCAAATTAGTCAGTCACACCCTAATCATATGATTAACCAGCATTTGCAATTCAGTCATAGCTTGATCTTCAAATTGAGATATCAATATTATATCATCAGTATAATGAAATAACAGTACTTTTCAGTTGAATCATTTCTAAGAGATTGCTCAGAAAATTGAAAGACAAGCAAGCTACAGACTGGGAGAAAACATTTGCAAAATATATATCTGGTAAATGACTTGCATCTAAAATACATATTTTAGGGAAAAAAATCTTTCATAAATAAATAATAAGACAAGCTGAAATAAAATTAATAATGGCCAAAATATTGGAATGGACACTTCATTAAATAAGATATATAAACAGAAAATAAATATATGAAAAAATCCCCAACCCCATTAGTCATTACAGCTCTACAAACTAAAGACAAAATTAGATGATTCCACTATACGATTATGAGATGGCTAAAAAGACTGACAATACCAAGTGCTCACAAGGATGTGGAGTTATAGTAACTTTCATACATTGCTGGTAGGAATGCAAAAATAGTACAATCACTTTAAAAAACAGTTTGACAATTTCTTAACATCATAAACATATATTTACAACACAGCAGTCTCACTGCCAGAAACTTAACCAAGAGAAATGAAAACAAATATTCACATAAAAACATGTAATCAAATGTTCACAGCAGATTTATTCACCATAGTCAAAAACTGAGAACAATTCAAGGGTCTATGAACTGATGAATGGATAAACAAACTGTGGGATATCCACACAATATATAATACCCAGCGATACAAAAGAAGAAACTACTGATACATGAAACATTTAAAAGAGTTTCAAAAGCATCAGATTAAATGAAAAAAATCCAGACGTAAAAGACTGCATGCTTTAAGATTCCATTTATAAGAAATTCCAGAAAACACAAAACTATAATAACAGAAAACACATGAGTGCTTTCAGGGGCTGGAGTGGAGAGGAGTGAGCGTTTACCACAAAGGGCACAAGGAAACTTTCTAAGGTAATGGAAATATTGTAAACCATTATTGTGGTAGTGGTGGTGGACACACAGCTGTACACATTTGTCAAAACTCAACAAATTATGAAACTAAAATTGCTTATCATATATACATTATACTTCAATAAAATGAATTTTAAAATGTAGGCACTGTGTGTGTGTGTGTGTGTATGCGTGAAGAGTCTCAGTTTAAAGAGCAGTTTAAAACGTTATTGCAGTACATTATCAAGAGTTCAGAAAAAAAAAAGTTTCCCAAGTTTCCAGCTCCCTGGGGCAGATCTCTAAGTTTTTCTTTAAGTAAATAAAATAGAACACCTGTGAGAGTCTCCCAAGAGTCCTTAACTTTGTAACTGTGATTAGTTGCTTAATTTTAACATTCTTTGATTGCAACAATAATAATTAACTTTTTTTTTTTTTGCCAAGGTCCCAAAAGCCATTTAAAACCAAATCTCTAAATGCAAACAAACAAAAATCATTAAATATCACAGCTCATAAAATTGTAATCACTTTAACGTAAGAAAGATACTATCTTCTGGAGAAAGGAAATAAGGTATCTAAATTTAAGTCGCCATATGCCTGTCAACTGAACAGTAGTGCCTCAACAAAATGATGAAAATTTAGGGAGGTGTTTTAAGTCAACGCAAATATGAATTTTTCTAACAATCAAGCCTGTTGAAGTGAAATGAGATGCCTCAAGAAATATTTTAACATCACTGTACAACTTTTTGGAGACATTGGAGAATTTTTTAGGACCAGATTAGCTCATATGCCCTTTAAGTTCTCTTCTAACCTAAGATTCTAGGAATTTGAATAACCCGCTTTTTCTGGATGGGTCTACAGAAGAAATAGAAATTGACTGAATAGATAGAAAATTACATTCCTACAACTGAAAAAAAAATCTGAGATTTAGAAAACTTTCAGTCTTTTTACTAAAGATCTAAAATAGCAGTCAGAAGAGCTGGGCTTAATTCAATTGTATCTGACTTCCTGATTCATCACCAAATCTAACCATTCTGCCACCCTTGGTCAAAATGCATATTATTTGAAAGCCAGAGGAATATTCAGTTGAAATATTTTGAATTATAAAAGGTTAAAAGATAACGTGGCACGTGGGCTTATTCTCAAGATAAGTCTAGACCTGGACTTTTTCTATGGCACAAGAGAAAGGACTAGAAAATGTAATCAGAGTTACGAAAACAGAGATTTCCAATCAAGGGAGAAAGGATCAAGTACTTAAGCAAAAACTGAATAAACATTTGCTGTGGTTTTGAAAGGGCTGTTTAGATCCCATGGGAAAGGGCATCAGAGTAAGACTCAGAGAGATTTATCTAGAATTCAAAACTGCAGCAATAAAAGAATCTAAAGAATAGATGGAACACAGTAGAAAAAAAGACAAACAAATTTTGAGTTTCTTAGCATATTTGAATGAAGAAAACACCTATTATTCTGCAAATCAGTACGATGTAAGTATTTTTTATGTAATTATCCGTATTTATATGTTTGACAATCTGTTTTTTGTCCGTGTATATTTTGCAAATTAATGTGAAGTTCTTGTTCTGTAAAAAATTTTAGTGAGGGTACATATCAAGTGTTATAGCTTTACCATAACTGTACAATTGGAAGTTTTTAATGTACTTCAGTGACAATTAAACTTTTTCACATTTTACTGATAGTTATCCCATGATATAGCAGCAAAGATCTCTAAGTATCACTAACCTCTCTCCTATATCTTATTCCATTTCTGTTCATCCTTCCCCATGTTCTTAACAAATATTTGTTGAGCACCAGGTAGGTATAAATCACTGCGGTAGGCACTGTCTTAGACCTTGAAGTATAACTACATCATTTTATAGATAACAAAGATAAGACTCAGGGAGTTAAGAACCTCATTAAACATTACAGAGCTAGAAGAAATACAGAACAGGTTTCCTCATTCTAAAACTTGCTACACTTTTCACATTAGGCCACATTTCACTGACTAAATCTTGAAATGTGCAATTTTCTGGGTATCCACAGAATTGGTAATGAGGAAAAATACCAAAAAACTAAAAACAAAGCCGTTGCCATTCAGTCAGTAGATTCCAACTCAGAGCAACCCTATAAAGACCCTATAGGACAGAGTGGAGCTGCCCCCTACGGTTTCCAAGGAGCAGCTTAGTAGAAGTGAACTGCTGAACTTTTGGTTAGCAGTCGAGCTCTTAACAAGTATGCCACCAGAGCTCCACCAAAAAACTAAAAGCCTTAATTTGGCAGGTTTATAATGAAATTGTTTCCTACAGATTGTCAAGATTAAGAATATTTCCTCTACACATGAGAGCTCCTGAGGGCCCTGAGATAATCTAGAAAACCAGGGTTGTTTTCTTTTTCTTTTTTTTTCACGATCGGGAAGTTAAGAGTCTCCACAAGGGGGTACATCTTCAGTGCTTCTCAAAGGAGTATATTTATCCTAAAGTACAGCAGAAGATGAAGCTCTCAATGCCATTTTCCCATAGTTACATAATCTGTATGACAACCATGGCAAACTGCCACTCAATTCGTTGTCCAACCATCTCAGATTTTGTTGTTAAAATGGCATACTACTTTTGAAGGTCCCAAGTTCTCCACCTCTCACAATCTCAGAGGAGAATCAAGGTTCTGTCAGGGTCACAAAAGACTATTTAGGCAAGGAGAAAAATGGAGGACAATGAAGATGCTATAAAACAGTTGACTAGACAAATAGAAGGAACAATGGGGTAGATGAGAGACAGTTGCATGGGATCCACACTATTCTCCTTAAGATACTTATCAGTCCTCAGTGATGTTAGCGATGAAGGGAGAAGGGGAAGTGAAAGGGAATGTTAAAGTGTTTCTGCTTCTCTAGTAAGGTGTTCTAGTTTTACATTATGTCTCAATAACCTTAAGACTTATCCACCCAGATATGGTTATGTCTTTTTGTGCAGTAATGAACAGTTTGGATTTTTTTTTTTTTTTGCTTTTGTTTTTTAATTTGGGAATATGAGGAGGTGGGAAAGGAGGAGAAAACATTAGAATATTTATGATGGAAAGAGTTCTTCTGGTACCAAGACCCTATGTCAATAGTTATCTCCTTTCTGGGCCTCTTGATAACTTAAAAGGAGATAACCAGCCCATCTTGTAGTAACTTAGAAGACTATCAGGAGAAATCAAATGAAGTACCTTGCTCTTGTAGACTGGTCTTTTTCTAACCTAGTATTTTCCCTCTGGTCTTCTTGTGACCCTCCTGCCTCTAAACCCTGAAAGATCTGGTACATACTAAATGTACTGGTATTTGGGTCCCTTCCCCATGCCCAGCATTCATATTGCATTAATCAATTTTCAGAATTACAATCTTATGCAATTTTCTAGAGATGACTTATGTCCAAATAGACATTACATTGATGCTTAGCACATAGTACCAATGATAGAAGTGGATAGAGACAAATACAAATATCCCTTTCAACAACTAAAAAAAAAGTGAAAGGCTACAAGAAAAACTAAATACAAGTTGTGACAGATATCTGTATTTGACATATGAAAACGCAAGTTACAGAGCTTCCATTGCTTAATCTTGGGGTAGCTACAAACCAGAGCTTAAAGGAGGAGCTCTCTCAATTCTGATTCATTTATTTACCAGTAAATAAATAAGCACCTTTTATGTTCAAAGAATGGGGGATTAAACAGATAAGGTGACCAAAAGAAATATTTAAATAAATAATAAAGAAATATGGACATGATCAACACCCATCTTTTATAGATACAGAAACAGACCCAGGATTTAAAAAGGGCTCTACTACCAAACTCAACAGCAACTCAAGTTCTTCAGCTCTGAATACATTTGAAAATGACTCAGGTGCACAGAAACCACAATACATTTGTAAAGGAGATTACTTAACAACAAGCTAGCAATGTCAAATAACTCTTAAAAAAAACAGTATTTATCAAGAACAAAGAAGATAGAGACAAAAATCTTGTTATTAAAACAAGAGTAAGAATGACTTGATTTGTGGGATAAATGAGTAATGAAATAAAAAAGGAAACTACAGGGACCAGAAAAAGTCACAGCCAACTTTTCAGATACAACTCCTGTCAGCAAAAGTCTCAAGGCAAATAAATAAAAAAATTAAATAAAACACCCAGCTGCTGAGAGTTACATTTCCCAGGCAGAGGGCCTGAAGAAAATGACCTCCTTTAAAGAGAAGCCAAGTGGGGTGCAAGCCAAGAAAGCATTAAGCTCAGGCTTTGGAAACTGGTCATTTTAACTACACACTAAAAAATTAGCCACATTTCTGGGGTCTGAAATGCTAACAAGCGGCCATCTAAGATGCATCAATTGGTCTCAACCCACCTGGAGCAAAGGAGAATGAAGAACACCAAGGTCACACGATAACAAAGAGCCCAAGAGACAGAAAGGGCCACATGAACCAGAGACCTACATCATCCTGAGACCAGAAGAACTAGTTGGTGCCCTGCCACAACCGATGACTGCCCTGACAGGGAGCACAACAGAGAACCCCTGAGGGAGCAGGAGAACACAGTGGGATGCAGACCCCAAATTCTCACAAAAAGACCATACTTAATGGTCTGACTGAGACTAGAGGAATCCCAGCAGTCATGGTCCCCAAACCTTCTGTTGGCCCACGACAGGAACCATTCCCAAAGACAACTCATCAGACATGGAAGGGACTGGACAGTGGGTAGGAGAGAGATGCTGATGAAGAGTGAGCTATTTGTATCAGGTGGACACTTGAGACTGTGTTGGCATCTCCTGTCTGGAGGGGGGATGGGAGGATAGAGAGAGTGGGGAGCTGGCAAAATTGTCACGAAAGGAGAGACTGGAAGGGCTGACTCATTAGGGGGAGAGCAAGTGGGAGTACGGAGTAAAGTGTTTATAAACTTATATGTGACAGTTTGACTTGATTTGTAAACGTTCACTTGAAGCTCAATAAAAGTTAATAAAAATACTAATGAAAAAAAAACACATGTAACACCAACAACAAAAAAATTAGCCACAAAATTATATAGCAATAGACAAAGATTCAATTGAACTATAGGGACATGCAATGCAGATGTCAGCAAAGTTAAGCAGTATTCAGAGATAAAGCTGAGTTTGTTAAATACCATCTGCCTGCCTGTGTTTCTTACTCCACCATTTTTTTTTTTTTTTTTTTGCATTGCTAAAAATGATCAGGATCCCCCGGGTGGCACAGCCATTGCTGGACTGTTAACCAAAAGGTTGGCAGTTCAAACCCACCCAGGAGCACCTCAGAAGAAAAGCCTGGTGATCTGCTTCCAAAATGTCTCAGCCATGAAAACTGTATGGAGCACAGCTCTACTCTGCACACATGGAGTCACCATGAGTCAGAATCAACACAATGGCAAATACTTATGGTTTTAAGAAATAACTTCCTCTCCAAATGGCTGAAAACAATATAAAGTATAAGAGATCCGTTTCAGAGAACCTGTAATAATCAGTCGAATTGCTCATTCTCCTAGACGTTGCCACAGATGTAACATTTTTGAGGAACAAAGAAGAAACACACTGACCATTTTTCTGAAAGACAATTTTTCACAAGTACGTAAAATTGCTTATGCAAATTATGAACCATATATCATGGATCTACTTTTTCTGTAACAGTGTAGACATCAAAAATTTCGTATCATTATAGGAAAGAAAAACTACGTGACCTTATGGAGAGATCAATTATTATTGCATCAGAATTACTTGTTGTCCAACGAGACATGACACTGATACTCAGCACATAGTACCAATGACGGAAGTGGGTAGAGACAAGTACAAATATCCCTTTTGTCAGTATCCTGCCAAGCATTCATAGTTTCTACACATTGATTTGGAAGATACCCTAAAAGTTAAAATAACCAAGAAAAACAATTCAACTTTTACTAATATCCCCTGTCTCCATTTTCTAGATCTAATGACTGGATCTCCTGTTAAATCTGCCTCTCAGGCACACAGCTAGTTGGGAAAAGAGTAGAACAGTGGCAGGGGCTTTTGTAAAAGAATAAAATCATAAAAACTTGATGGAGACCATGGACATAATTTCATTCAATGAAAAATTTTAAATATGAGAATACTGAGGTTTGAAGAAGTAATGCAATTTTTCCTAGATTCCACATTTATTAGGATCAGGGACAGGACTAGAACAAATCACGCTTGATTCCGATACAGACTGTTTTCTGCTTTACCCTTATTACGGATGTTGAGAGTTAAATACTTACCTAATTTGATTTTCATCTCTTTATGTTTTACATTTTTTTTCGGAGACATGCTGCCCACTAACAATTCGGTGCAATGAATGTGCAAAATCAGACCGCAGTGACCGAATTTACCCTGACCGCCTTCCCTGTTCTCCAGAAGCTTCGAATTTCCCTCTTTGCAGTTCTCTTGTTTACTTATATGCTTACTCTCACAGGAAATATTGCCATTATTTCCCTAATCTGGGCTGATAATCGCCTCCAAACCCCAATGTACTTCTTCCTCAGTAATTTGTCCTTTTTAGACGTTCTATTCACAACTACCACTGCCCCGAAGTTGCTAGCTTGTCTCTTAGAAGAGAGAAAAACCATATCCCTTGCTGGCTGCATCACTCAAACATATTTCTATTTCTTCTTGGGGACAGGGGAGTTCATCCTCTTGGCTGTCATGTCCTTTGACCGTTATGTGGCCATCTGTAACCCCCTGTGCTACACCATCATCATGAACAGTAGAGTCTGCCTTCTCCTGGTTCTGGGCTGTTGGGTGGGAGCTTTCCTATCAGTGCTGTATCCAGCTATTGTGATTTCCAGGTTACCTTTCTGCTTTAAGGAAATTCATCATTTCTTCTGTGACATCGTCCCTCTGCTACAGGTGGCCTGTATTGATACTCATTTCATTGAGATGATAAACTTCCTCTTATCTTCCCTCATCCTCCTGACATCACTGGTTCTCACCACTGTGTCCTACACCTATATCTTCTCTACCATCTTGCGCATTCCCTCAGCCCAAGGACAGCAAAAGGCCTTTTCCACCTGTGCTTCTCACATCACCGTCGTCTCCATTGCCTATGGAAGCAACATCTTCATGTATGTCAGGCCCAGCCAGAGCCATCTGCTGGATGTTGACAAGGCGACTGCTGTCCTTACCACAATGGTGACCCCTCTTCTGAATCCCTTCATTTACAGTTTGAGAAATCAAAAGGTAAAGGAAGTCTTAAGAGAAGCAATCAACAGGCTCATGTCCTTATTGCACAAGAGAACTTGAAACATTCATGACATTTTCTCAGAATGATTATTTTCAACTTTTTGACTCAGTGTGGAGAAAGGCATGTTTGAAACCAGAGATCTAAGATGTGTAGGAAGCTATAAATAGGGGTGGTGCCACATCAGAGGCAAAGTCTTGTAGTTAAGATCCAGAGGAGGCAATTCAGCCACAAAGACAACAACATTGTTCTCAGCTCTCTTATTGGATTGCCTCACACGTGGACTACCATGGATTAATGAAAAAGCAGGTAAGTCAGAAAACCTGAATCTTAAGCCTGGTTCTAGTACTATTTTTTTAATCAAGAGACACTTAGCCTATCTGGACCGTAGTTTTCTCTTCTGGAAAGTGGGAAACATAGTTTGTGCTTTCCTTTTCTTGTTTTGTTATTATAGGCTTAATCAAGATAGTCTAAGGAATCCAACCACATGCAGTTAAGAACAGACACAGTTTACTGGGGCTTTTCAGATATGCCAAAATGTTTGGTTTCATCTCTCACAGCTAACTACTATACATAACAACAAAACACCACCACCATCAGCAACAAGAAAGAGGAGTAATATAACCCAGGGATGGCACAACGCACTTAAATATATACATATATCTCTCTTTTAATCTTCTTAACAACCTTGAGAATCTGATATTATTAATACACCCATTTACAGATAAGAAAACTGAGGTTCACCAAGGTTAAACATTTTGCACCAGGCCAAAGCACCGGTAAGTGGCAGAAATTTAGAGCATGTGAACTTCCGTCTCCTTTAACACCTCATGATATCATCAAGCGTGGAAGGGGAAGAAGCTGAAGAGGGGAAACAGAAGAAAACAGGAAGTTATCCATATTTTCTGAAACCAGAAGTGTTCTCTGCCTGACCTAAGAGCCTGGTTAATCAGAGCATACTGGGAGTGGGACACAGTCATCATAGACTTCGAGAGGCCATTGGTTTGAAAAGAAAGCTAGTTATTCAGGGGATATAATTGATCATGAGTAAGATGGACCATCTATGGCAACTAGCCAATGTGTCCATCATAAACAGAAAGTTGTAAATCTTAGCATTCATTTGGTTGAGAAAAAAAACTAATCAAGCTAGCTTAAACGAAATGTGTATTTCTTATAATAATCAGGATAACATGGAACCCCAGAAGAGAAAAAATAGCCAGACCTGCTAAGAGACTAGAAGCAGAAACTAGAAATTCTTAAGGAACCAAGACAGGCATTCTTATAACTTCTAAATGCCTAATCACTCTCTTTCTCTCTCAGGGGTCATATGGTCTCTATATTACTATTTTTCTCTGCATACCTTGTGGTGGTTGGTGTGGTAAGTTTGAGAATTTCTAGGTTGATCAAAGTGTGAGGCCACCACCCAGAAGCTGAATAGAGCAAGGGACCTCCCAGGGTAGAAGCGGAAATGGAAAAGGAGTCTTACACATATCTAGGCCTAGGTGATGTAGTTCAGCAAGAAGGTGGGGAGTCACTGGGTCTTGAGCTCAGGAGGGCAGCAGCGATTTGGGGTCTTTTGTAGCTACAAATATTGTCTTTTCTATGGTTGGCAGGCGTTGGGTGAGTTTCATGTGGTATGTAAAGTAGGAAGTCTCTAAATGGCTAAAAATGTTTATTTGGACTCTGTTTAAAGCAACTGGATGTGTGAGAATTCATATTTGGTGCCGGCAGGCTTTGGGCTAATGGCCCTGGCCTGCTGTAAAGAAGTAAACAACGTGGGAGCTATTTTAGGTCAACACACATCTCTGACCCATTTAAATAGCAATAGGCTGAATAATGACCCCCAAATAGATCCAGGTCCTAATCTCTGGTAACTGTTCATGTTACCATATATGCTAAAGGGCTTTTGCATGTGTCATTAAATTAAAAATTTTGAAATGGGGGGGTTATCCCGGATTCTCCCAGAGGACGCTCAATGCAGTCACCGCGTTCTTATAAGAGGAAGATAGAGGGAGATTTTACTTAACAAAGAAAAGGCAACGTGATGATGGAAGCAGAGGAGAGATTTGAAGATGCTATGCTGCTGGATTTAAAGATGGAAGAGGGGCCATGAACCAAGGAATGCAGCTCTAAAACCTGGAAAAAGCAAGGAAACGGATTCTCCCTGATAACCTCAAGCGCAGACCTTGAAACACTTTGGTTTGGGCCATATAAAAATGATTACAGATTTCCGGCCTTCAGAACTGTAAGAAAGTAAATTTGTATTGTTTTAAGCTGTCAAGTTTGTCTTTACTGTACCAACAGAAAATTAACACATACTTGGTTCATTTTTCTTTCCATGAAGGCTGTTTTTCTCCATTTATCTATGTACGTGGAAGATAATTGCAGCTTCAGTTATTCACAAATATATGTATATATTTAATTATAGATATAAACTCAATATATACAAGTATATAGATAGTGAATATATTCCTTGCCCTTGAGTTGACTCCAAGTCATGGCAACTCAGTGTACAATAGAACAAAACATTGGGCGGTTCTGCACCATCTTTATAAACATTGGTTTCCTCGAGTCCATTGTGGCAGCCACTGTGTATTTTGAATGGCTTCCAACTCAAGGGACTCATCTTCTAGTACCATATCGAACAATATTCTGTCGTGATTCATAGGTTTTTCACTGACTACTCGACGGCACTGGGTTTTTGGGTTAGCTTTCAGTAGAACACCAGGCTTTTCTTCCTAGTCTGTCTTAGTCTGGAAGCTCTGCTGAAACCTGTTCGCCATGGGTGACCCTTCTGGTATTTGAAATACTGGTGGCACAGCTTCCAGCTTCACAGCAACACACACACAAGCCACCACAGTATGACATACAGATGGGTGACGTGCGTATACAGGCATACCTTGGAGATAATGCAGATTGAGTTCCAGAACACCACAATAAAGTGAATACCACAATAAAGAGAGTCACATGAATATTTTGGTCTCCCAGTGGATATAAGAGTTAGGTTGACACTATACTGCACTCTATTAAGTGTGTAACAGCATTTTGTCTAAAAAGCAATGTACATATCTTAATTAAAAGATACTTGATTGCAAATGTATTAAGAAAACATTCTGCATCCCACCTTGGTGAGTGGCATCTGGGGTCTTAAACACTAGCAAGTGGACATCTAAGATGCATCAATTGGTCTCAACTCACCTGGAGCAAAGAAGAATAAAGAACACCAAAGACATAAGGTAAAGATGAGCCCAAGAGACAGAAAGAGCCACATAAACCAGAGACTCCACCAGCCTGAGAATGGAAGAAGTAGATAGTGCCTGGATACCACCAATGACTGCCCTGACAGGGAACACAACAGAGAATCCCTGATGGAGCAGAACAGTGGGATACAGTTTTCAAATTTTCATAAAAAGACCAGACTTAATGGTCTGAGACTAGAGGGATCCCAGAGGTCATGGTCTCCAGACTCTTTGTTAGCCCAAGACTGGAACCATTCCCCAAGCCAACTCTTCAGACAGGGATTGGATTGGAGTATAAGATAGAAAATAATACTACTGAGAAGTGAGCTTCTTGGCTCAAGGAGACACATGAGACTATGTGGGCAACTCCTGTCTGGAGGCGAGATGAGAAGACAGAGGGGGCAGGAGCTGGTTGAATGGACACGGGGAATACAGGGTGGAGAGGAGGAGCTGCTGTGTCAATTAGGGGAGAGCAGCTAGGAGTACATAGCAAGGTGCATATAAGTTTTTGTATGAGAGACAGACTTGATTTGTAAACTTTCACTTAAAGCACAATAAATAAAAAATGTAAATTGGAAAGAAAAAAATTACTTGATTGCTAAAAAACGGTAACCATCATCTGAGCCTTTTGCAATTTGTAATTTTTTTGTTGGTGGAGGGTCTTGCATCAACGTTAATGGCTGCTGACTCATCAGAATGGTGGTTGCCAGAGGCTAGGGTGGCTGTGACAATTTTTTAAAATAAGGCAACAATGAAGTTTGCCACATTGATTGACTCTTCCTTTCACGAAAGATTTCTCTGTAGCACATGATGCTGTTTGGTAGTATTTCACCCACAGTAGAACTTCTTTAAAATTGGAGTTAATCCTCTCAAAACCTGCCGCTGCTTTATCAACTAAGTTTCTGTAATATTCTAAATCCTTTCTTGTCATTTCAACAATGTCCATAGCATCTTCACCAGGAGTAGATTCTATCTCAAGAAACCACTTTCTTTGCTCATCCATAAGAAGCAACTTCTTATCCATTCAGATTTTATCATGAGATTACAGCAATCAGTCACATCTTCAGCCTCCACTTCTAATTCTGGTTCTTTGCTATTTCCACCACATCTGCAGTTACTTCCTCCACTGAAGTCTTAAACCCATCATAGTCATCCATGAGTGTTGGAATCAACTTCTTCCAAACTCCTGTTAACGTGGGATATTTTGACCTCCTCCCATGAATGACAAATGTTCTTACTGGCCATCTAGAATGGTGAACCCTTTCCAGAAGCTTTTCGTTTTACTTTGCCCAGATCTATCAGAGGAATCATCATCTGTGGCAGCTATAGCCTTATGAAATGTATTTCTTAAATAATAAGACATGAAAGTCAAAATTACTCCTTTACCCATGGGCTGCAGAATGGACGTTGTCTTGGCAGGCATGAAAACAACATTAATCTCCTGTATATCTCCATCAGAGCCTCGGGCAACCAGGTGAAAGGAATCTTTTTTTCTGAGCAGTAGGTCTCAACAGTGGCTTAAAATATTCAGTAAACCACGTCGTAAACAGACGTGCTGTCATTCAGGCTTTGTTTTCCCATTTATAGAGCAGAGGCAGAGTAAATTTACAGAATGGTAAATGAGCACTGGCTTCAATTTAAATTGATCAACTGCATTAGCCCCTAAAAAGAGAGTCAGCTTGCTGTTTAACGTCTCCTCTCCAGCTATCAATTCCTAGATGGAATCTTCTCCCAGTATGAGACTGTTTCACCCACACTGAAAACCTGTTGTTTAGTGTAGCCACCTTCTTCAATTACCTTAGCTAGAGCTTCTGGATAACTTGCCACAGCTTCTACAGCAGCACTTGCTGCTTCACCTTGCACTTTTATGTCATGGAGACGGCTTCTTTCCTTAAACCTCATGAACCAACCTCTGCTGGCTTCAAACTTTTCTTCTGTATCTCCCTCTCTGCCTTCATAGAATTGAAGAGAGTTAGCATCTTGCTCTGTATTAGACTTCAGTTTAAGGGAATGTTGTGGCTGGTTTGATCTTCTATCCAGACCACTAAAACTTTCTCCATATCAGCAATGAGGCTGTTTTGCTTTCTTATGATCCATGTGCTCACTGAAGTAGCACTTTTAATGTCCTTCAAGAAGTTTCTCTTTGCATTCACAACTTGGCTAACTGGCACAAAAGGACTAGATTTTGGCCTCTCTCAGCTTTTCATATGCCTTCCCCACTAATCTTAATCATTTCCAGGTTTTGATTTGAAGTGAGAGACTTGTAACTCTTCCTTCCACTTGAACACTTAGAGACTATTGTAGGGTTATTAACTGGCCTAGTTCCAATATTGTATCTCAGGGAATAGGGAGGCCCAAGAAGAGAGAGAGAGATGGGGGAATGGCTGGTTAGTGGAGCAATCAGAATGCACGCAACATTTATCAATTAAGTTCACCGTCTTATGTGGGCACGGTTTGTGGCACCCCAAAACAATTACGATCGTAACGTCTAAGCGCTGATCACATATCACCATAACAGATATAATAATAATGAAAATTTTGAAATATTGCAAGAATTACCAAAATGTGACACAGAGACACAAAGTGAGCAAACGTGGTTGGAAAAATGGTGCTGATAGACTTGCTTGACACAGGATTGCCACAAACCTTTGATTTATAAAAAATGCAGTATCTGCAAAGCACAATAAAAATGAGGTATGCCTGTATATGGATATATATTTCAAATGGTCTCAGTTCAAAATCCAAATTCCTAGGAAGGAGAATTAAATTGGTACAGTTAGAGTGAGATGCCCACTGTTGATTCACTTAATTGTAAGCAGAAGAAGGGATGGCAAGGAGTCAAATCAACCCCAAGGGTCCTGCTCCCCAACCTGCCTATCTTGGGTTCACCAGCCCATGCAGTTATGTGAATCTGGAGAAACCTTGCAGTCTTGCCTGCTGACCTTGAGGATTCCTCGAACTTCACCGCTTGTGAGCAGGAGCCCTGCTCACTGACCTGCTCATCTTGGGTTCACCAGCTTCTGTGTCTCTGTGAATTGGGAAAGGCCTCTATCCTGATCCAAGGACTTGGGACTTTCCAACCCCTACAATCACGTGAGCTGTTTCCTTGATACAAATCTCTCTATATATATTTATATGCATTATTGGTTTTGCTTCTCTGGAGAACCCAGCCTAAGACACATAACAATGTGTGTATGATTTTTTGTATGAGAAACAGACTTGAATTGTAAACTTTCATTTAAATTATAATAAAAAAATTAACAATCTCAATATAATAGATTTATATAAAGTCCATTATGCAACAATCTTGGAAATACATCCAATTCAAGTCCATATGGAACACTTACACAATTTTACACATGGTGTATCATAGGAAATCAATGAATAATTAAATCTCCTTCTTAGAACAAAGCCACTAGGTTAGAGATCTCCAGTTAAACAAATTGTTTCTTGAGACTTATTTGATTGGAACTTTATGTGGCTTTCCCAATAACTCATGGACTAAAGAGGAACTTTATATGGACAGTATAAATATTTATAACTAAAAGATAATGGAAGAGAACCAATGAGCTTCAGCTAAAATTTTATTTTGAAGTAAGTTTAGGAACATTTATGAACATGAAAAGAAAGATAAAATTGAGCTAAGCATCCAAAATTAGATGTTATAAAAATAGCCATTTTGTAAAGGAAATAATAATAGCACAGCAGAAATGAACAAGAGGATCAACAGAGCTAAATGAAAGTCTTTAACAAGTCTAATAAAATGTAAAGGAAATTTGTTTAAAAAAGAAAAAGTCAAAACAACATTATCAATGAAAGGAAGAAGTAACAACAGAGGAGGTTGAGCTTTGTAAGAAAATATAATAAATAACTGATTAAAAAAATTGAAAACTTCGACAAAATGGCTAATTACCGTGTAAGCTCATTAAATGTGATTTAAATGAAAAGCTGAATAAATTACTGAGCATTTAAAGAAAATTAACTGGTAGTCAACTGGCTCCTCATCAAAAGACACTAGATCCGGGAAATTTTACATGTGAATATTCCAAATTGTAAAGGAGAAGATAAACATTATATAAAACATTTCAGAGAAGAAAAATAGAGTTACCTAACTTTTGTTAACAAGAAGTTTGGACATGTTATTCCATAGTGGGGGCTGTTAACCTGTTGGTGCTGCAACAAATTACCTCAAGTTTAGTGGCTTAAAACATCATGAATTTATTATGTTGCAGTTATGGAGAAAGAAAGCATAAAATGTGTTGGCAGGACTACGCTTCCTCAGAAGACCCTAGGGAGAAATCCATTTCATTGCCTTTTTGAGTTTCTGGAAGCTGCCTGCATTCCTTGGCTCTTGACCCCACATCACTCAGATGTATCCTTTCATCACATCACATCTTCTTCTCTGAGCTGCCTGCCTTCCTCTTACAAGGACTCTTTGTGATTACTCTGGGACCACCCAGATAATACAAGATAATCTTCCCGACTCAAGATATTTAACTTTATCAGATCTGCAAAGTTCTTTTTGCCCTTTGTTGTTGTTAGTTGCTCTCAAGTCCATTACAAATCATGGTGACCTGATATGTTCAGAGTAAAACTGCTCCATAGGGTTTTCAAGACTGTGACCTTTTGGAAGCAAGTTGCAAGGCCTTACTTCTGAGGTACTTCTGGGTGGATTCAAACCACCAACCTTTTGGCTAGTAGCTGAGCACTTAACATCTGCACTACCCAGGGCCCTTTACCATGTAAAGTGATAAATTCATAGGTTGTAAGGATTAGGACTTGTACATCTTGAAGGGCCTAATCCTTTCCTTTCTGGTCTATATATACCATTATTTTTATATATTTCTAGATTCGATTTGCTAATATTTTATGGCATATCACTTCAGCAATTACACAAAGCCAGATAAATAAAAGGCTTGACAAGACTCCATGGGTATACTCATATAAGGCTTTAACACAAGTGAAGGTACAGCAGGCTACAGACACTGCCGCAAAGAGGTTCAAGACTTCCAGGCATTGCTTTCACAGCTTTCCTAACTACAAATAGCTTTTCAGTATTTTTCTTTCTTTATCTTTTTAACATTTATACACCAGAAAAAGTAGAAGGATAAACACCAAAAATACTAATTATTTGACCATTCAAAGAAATACAAGTATTGCTTTAAAGAAACATTCCTGTTTATCGAATAACACATGATTAAGTATGTTCGTAATCATGCACAAGCTTAAGAACTCGTTTACAGCTTTTCACCACTGAAATTTGAACTTTATGAAGGGTACCAATAGATTGATGCCATGTAACAATTAATTGCTTACTAACTAAATCTAGTTATTTCTCTGGCCAGTTAGCTTCCATTGGAAGATCTTGATGAGGAGGGGGAGTACGTTAATTCAACACTTTTGACTTTTAATATCAGTATTATTATCACCTTTACTATCAGTATTATAGGTTTTATTAAAATCAATAAAATTAAATTTCTAAATTGCACTAGTGTTATGCAAATAGCAATTATATTATTATGAGTTAGACTAAGACCATTCTGAAATACATCAATTAGAATTAAAATAGTATGTTCTCATAATTCCTAAGAAAATCACCCCATTCCCATATACCAAATGTTGTCATAGATTGAAGTAGAAATCAAGGGCCAAGTCACAGTTAATTCTGGACTCCAAGTCTCTTATGAGCGTTGACACATGTCCTATTTCATACTGGAAGGAGTGGATTCCCAACTGACCTGATTTTTGAGCAATGCCCATATTCTTCTAATTGGTAATATTCTTGTCAAGCTTAATAGGTCTCCAATTCCAACGTAAAACACCTATACGAAGAAAACTACAAGACACTACTGCAAGAAACCAAAAGAGACCTACAGAAATGGAGAGACATACCTTGCTCATGGATAGGAAGACTCAATATTGTGAAAATGTCTATTCTACCAAAAGCTATCTATACATACAATGCAATTCTGATCCAAATTCCAACAACATTTTTTAATGAGATGGAGAAACAAATCACCAACTTCATGTGGAAGGGAAAGAGGCCCTGGATAAGTAAACGATTACTGAAAAAGAAGAACAAAGTGGGAGCCCTCGAACTACCTAATTTTAGAACATATTATACTGTCACGGTAGTCAAAACAGCCTGGTACTGTTACAACACATACATAGACCAAAGGAACAGAACTGAGAATACAGACGTAAGTCCATCCTCATATGAGCAGCTGATATTTGACAAAGGCCCAAAGTCAGTTAAATGGGGGAAAAGACAGTCTCTTTAACAAATGGTGCTGGAATAACCAGATAGCCATCTACAAAAAAAATAAAACAAGACCCATACCTCACACCATACACAAAAACTAACTCAATGTGGATCAAAGACCTAAATATAAAATCTAAAACGATAAAGATCATGGAAGAAACATAGGGAAAATGCTAGAAGCCCTAATACATGGCATAAACAGTTTATAAAACATTACTAACAATGCACAGATACAGGAAGAGAAACTAGATAACTGGGAGCTCCTAAAAATCAAACACCTATGCTAATCCAAAGACTTCACCAAAAGACTAAAAACATTACCTACAGACTGGGAAAAAGTTCTTAGCTATAACATTTCTGATCAGCGTCTGATCTCTAAAATCTACATGATACTGCAAAAACTCAACAACAAGACAAATAACCCAATTAAAAAGCCGGCAAAGGATATGAACAGACACTTCACTGAAGAAGACATTCAGGCAGCTAACAGATACATGAGAATTGCTCATGATGATTAGCTATTAGAGAAATGCAAATCAAAACTACATTGAGATTCTATCTCACTCCAACAAGGCTGGCATTAATACAAAAAACACAAAATAATAAATGTCGGAGAGGTTGTGGAGACACTGGAACACTTATACACTGCTGGTGGGAATGCCAAATGGTACAACCACTTTGGAAGTCGATTTGGCACTTCCTTAAAAAGCTAGAAATAGAACTACCATACAATCCAGCAATCCCACTCCTTGGAATATATCCTAGAGAAATAAGAGCCTTTACATGAACAGATATATGCACACCCATGTTCACTGCAGCACAGTTTACTATAGCAAAAAGATGGAAGGTGCCCATCAACAGATGAATGGATAAATAAATTACGGTTTCTTTACATAATGTAATACTACATATTGATAAAGATCAATGGTGAATCTGTGAAACATTTCATAACATGGAGGAATCTGGAAGGCATTATGCTGAGTGAAATTAGTCAGTTGCAAAAGGACAAAT
The DNA here is from genome assembly GCF_030014295.1 of Loxodonta africana. Taxonomy (NCBI): domain Eukaryota; kingdom Metazoa; phylum Chordata; class Mammalia; order Proboscidea; family Elephantidae; genus Loxodonta; species Loxodonta africana. Next base: position 72,543,043 of record NC_087356.1, read on the forward strand.
ATTGTATGAGGCCACTATTATAAGAACTGAAGAAATAGTTTCAACAGAGAAGAAAATATTGTTTGATGGTTACAACAGCAGGAGGGAGGGAGGCAGTATTCACTAATTAGGTAGTAGACAAGAACTATTTTAGACGAAGGGAAAGACAACACACAATACAGGGGAGGTCAGCACAACTGGACTAAATCAAAAGCAAAGAAGTTTCCTGAATAAACTGAATGCTTCGAAGGCCAGTGTAGCAGTGGCAGGGGTTTGGGGACCATGGTTTCAGGGGACATCTAGGTCAATTGGCATAATAAAATCTATTAAGAAAACATTCTGTATCCCACTTTGGTGAGTGGCATCTGGGGTCTTAAACACCAGCAAGCAGCTGTCTAAGATGCATCAATTGGTCTCAACCTGCTTCGAGCAAAGGAGAATGAAGAACACTGAAGACACAAGGTAATTATGAGCACAAGAGACAGAAAGGACCACATGAATCAGAGACTACATCAGCCAGAGACCAGAAGAACTAAATGGAGCCCAGCTACAACTTATGATTGCCCTAACAGGGAACACAACATAGAATTCCTGACGGAGCGAGAGCAGTGGGAATCAGACCTCACATTCTCGTAAAAAGACCATACTTAATGGTCTTGCTGAGACTCGAAGGACCCTGGAGGTCATAGTCCCCAGACCTTCTGTTAGCCCAAGACTAGAACCATTCCCAAAGCCGACTCTTCAGACAGGGATTGGACTGGACTACAAGACAGAAAATGATACTGGTGAGGAGTGAGCTGCTTCTCTCAAGTAGACACATGAGACTATGTGGGCAGGTCCTGCCTGAAGGGGAGATGAGAAGGCATGGGAGACAGAAGCTGGCTGAATGGACAGAGGAGTACAGGATGAAGAGAAGGAATTCACTGTTTCATTAGGGGGAGAGCAACTAGGGATATCAAGGTGTATATACATTTTAATATGAGAGGCTGACTTCATTTGTAAACTTTCACTTAAAGCACAATAAAAATAAAATGAAATAAAAATAGACCTCCAATTCCTATTTCACAATGTAAAACTAGTGCCACCCAAATGCATTACATGGATAATTTCAGTTTGAAAGCTTCTTAAATTGCACTAATGGGTAAGTCTGCTTTTTGTATATGCATGGGGTCTGGGAAGTCAGGTATCATACATGCAAATCTTTTTTCTGTTTATAGACTCCCATAAAGTATGAAGACCTTGTCCCACAAATAAGTTCATTGCATGTTTCCACTGTGAAGATTGCAGGTTATTTTCTTTGAGCTACCTCCACTTCTGTCTGGAGGAGCACATGCAACAACACTGTTGGGTTGGTGTGCACATACAATCTTTCCCATCTTTCTCCCCTAGCATGTTGTTGGTCTTTTGAGTTCATCTATTTTTCTAAAATCAAGTTATCTGTCCAACCTGCTTGCCATTCTTCACCATCTTCCTGAAATAGCAATTGGCCTTCTAATGGGCAACTTGGACCAAAAAGTCTTTTTGCTCAGTATATCTTTTCATCAAAGACAGATTCAGCTTTTCATAGGACTTCTAGACTCGTCTCAATTTCACTTAAGCCTCTTTTAGAGCAATTTAGCCAATGTTAGTTTATACATCACACTGACTGCTAATTTTTGCTTAAGTACAGTATACATTTCTGACCAAAAGGTATTGAGCTCCTGAAGACTATGTTATATGTCTAAGAGTGATCCACAAATAGACCTTAGTTTGAGTATGTCTAAAAGCTTACATAAGTACCGTCAGTTAATATCATGGTTTTCAGAAGTGGATATATGAGTCCACCAAGTTGCTCCTAAACATCAATTTCTGTCAAACATTCTTTACCTTAGTTATCAACATCCATCCACAAAACCATGGTTTATAGTTGTTAGGGTACCATGACAAGTGCAGCAGATACTTTATGTCCATTTTATATAGGCATCTTTCTCAACAGATCACGACCTAGGTTAATAGTTGTGCAGCGGTCTCTGGCTTTGTTTTGAACAATGTCCTTTGTGAACACTCAGGAGGCAACGGTATACACATTACCTCTCAAAGGTAAAACAATGTTAGAATTATCCCAAACGTTTATCTACAAAATATAATTAGTGTCATCCAAATACATTATATAAAGGACTTCAGATTGAATGCTTCTTACACTGACCTATAACTTTAGTTTCAAAAACAATAGTAGTTTTCACCAGGCTTTGTTTTTATGGGCATCTGTGAATATAGCAAAGATAATTATTCTCTTGCTCTCAGCTTCTCATGAGGTATCCAGGTAGTATGTCTTTCCTTTTTGTGTTATCCATTTATACACTCCCTTTCCATCAGCATTCACTTCTCCTTCTTTCTCTTTGTTATTTGCTATTAATGGTTATCCACACCCTTCTCTCTGAGGTGTGACTGTTACATTCAGCAAGTGGACTGACCCACAGAGTTAGCAATAATATGATTCTGGCCAGTATGATTCGTTCTCCAGTCCTAGTCATAAGGAGAGGGTTACATAAGTACGAGCTTATAGAAATGTCCACTGGATAGAAAAAATAGAGATATCATTAATCCAAGCCTAGATAGGTGAGGAGAAGGAATAAACCATCCCAACATTCTGTTAGGATTTACAACATATAATATTTAGAGGTATTGCTACGGTGTCATGTTAAGCAATTGATTCTTCCTTTGGAACTCGTAAGTGTAATTTAGGTCCATGTATCACAGGATCAGGAAAAGAAAAGGAAATATTCATAGAATTAGGAAAAAAATTATGTAATTTATTGTGTCACTCCACAGCCCTCTTCCATATCATCTCCACATTAACTCCACACTCTATCCAGTGGTGACCCCCCAACCAAAAAAAAAAAAAAAACCCGTTGCCGTCGAGTCAATTCCAACTACAGCAACTCTATAGGACAGAGTAGAATTGCCCCATAGAGTTTCCAAGGAGCGCCTGGAGGATTTGAACTACTGACCTTTTGGTTAGCAGCTGTGGCACTTAACCACTACGCCACCAGGGTTTCCCCCGCTTAACCACATTCACTCAATTCTGCAAGTCATTCCTCCAATCTCTCATCACCACCCAATTTAACAAACAGCTGTCTCAAATGTCCATTCCAATTTTCAATTAGTCCATTGATTTGTTGATGGTAAGCTATGAGATAAATTCATTGGACTTGGTGGGTTTTAGCTCATTGTTACACATACAGTAGAAGAGGTTCTTTGATCAGATGATAACTGAGCAAGGGTTTCAAATTGAATTTTTTTTTTTTTTTCTGTTCTAGGCCTCTAATAGCATTGGAGACATTTCCTTCTGTTTCCAGGTATGCAAATCCAAGTTCAGAACGAGGATCTCTCCCAGTCAAGACTTAGCAGTATCCACCTGGAGTGTAACTATCCAGCGCAATCCACACGTCACCTATGGGACAGCCCATATCCTCTGGGAGCTGGCTCAGAGCTGCCTTTAGTCTCCATGTTCCAGTTGACAAACAGGGCAATTTTTAGCTGCATTTCAAGATTGTAAGGAAAGCAATGAAATACCATGTTTCCTACCCATCTTTGTACTGCTTTAAGGCCTCCGTGATTGCTCATCCCTGGTATCCATTTCCAAAGTCCACTTCAAAAGAGCAAACCAAGATACCCACTTGTTGATTCCACTTTAATTTAGAAGTTGTTTTGGGTTTTTTTTTAATTCCTGTGAATGAGCACTAAAATACTCCATTTTTATTTTCCCTATCCATGTACATGGACTTTTCCATAACTTGAAACCCCACACTGTGGTTTCTTTTATCTTTCTGTCATCTAAGACCCATTTTCTGGACCATATTACCAGTCCATTACCTACTTCCCATAAATTGCTGTAAATCCATACTATAACATAATTTTTCGTTATCTAGTTCCCCTGATGCCATGGAGAATACCGCTCTTAGTTCTATTCATTAAGCCAATTTATCGTTTTCTTCTCCAAAGTGCATCCATCAACCAACTGCAACACAACTGTCTTACAGAGAATGCTAGTCTGCCACCTTTGAACTACCATCTATAAACCATGCTGTCACGTCCATCTATGGAGTTAGGTAACTCATCATGGCTATCTAATGTAGGGCCAAAGGGGACAGGAACCACCTGTTCATGTGTTCAATAGGTACTCCCAAGTAACTCCCCTTATTGTATGTTTCGGAATATACCATTCCCATTTGATTTGGTATTGGTATGTTGTTCTGACAAAATTCATGACAGGTCTCAAAATAATTTAGGTATCTCTGTAATAGAAAATTTACCTACAGCCAACAAACAATTTCAACTAAAGACCAAAAAAACAAACGAAACCCATTGCCACTGAGTCAATTCTGACTCATAGAGGCTCTATAGGACCGAGTAGAGCTGCCCCATAGGGTTCCCAAGGAGCGGCCAATGGATTTGAACTGCCAACCCCTTGGATAGCAGCTAAGCTCTTAACCACTGTACCACCAGGCCAAAGTCATCTATCCTGAATGCATCCTCAGATAATTTTCCAGTCCAAATTGAAGTCATCATCTCTAGGTGCTAGTCGTGGGCTTTTGAAAAGTATTAGTCAGCATGAGTGTGTACTGCTAACACTTCTAATACATTTGAACATCAGGATTCTTCTTCAGTGCCAAAGGAATCAGATAGCTCTTTGAAACTACAATATAACCTCTTGCTGTTTACAACTCCGTTCAAATTCAGCTTTTTTCCTGATAGCTTGTTTGCAATTCTCAGGTATTATATATGATTTCTTAGGAAACCAAACAACCCATCAATCTTTTTGCCTTTTGTTTTCATTTTGGAGCTGGTAAAAACAATTATTTATTCAATAGTCATTCGAAGGATATCTCTCATGGCTCCAGCCCAGGCAATTCCTAAGGATTTTGTTGTTTCAGCTGGACTCTGCACTTCAGCCAAATTAGTCAGTCACACCCTATTCATATGATTAACCAGCATTTGCAATTCAGTCATAGCTTGATCTTCAAATTGAGATATCAATATTATACCATCAGTATAATGAAATAACAGTACTTTTCAGTTGAATCATTTCTAAGAGATTGCTCAGAAAATTGAAAGACAAGCAAGCTACAGACTGGGAGAACACATTTGCAAAATATATATCTGATAAATGACTTGCATCTAAAATACATATTTTAGGGAAAAAAAACCTTTCATAAATAAATAATAAGACAAGCTGAAATAAAATTAATAATGGCCAAAATATTGGAATGGACACTTCATTAAATAAGATATATAAACAGAAAATAAATATATGAAAAAATTCCCAGCCCCATTAGTCATTACAGATCTACAAACTAAAGACAAAATTAGATGATTCCACTATACGATTATGAGATGGCTAAAAAGACTGACAATACCAAGTGCTCACAAGGATGTGGAGTTATAGTAACTTTCATACATTGCTGGTAGGAATGCAAAAATAGTACAATCACTTTCAAAAACAGTTTGACAATTTCTTAACATCATAAACACATATTTACAACACAGCAGTCTCACTGCCAGAAACTTAACCAAGAGAAATGAAAACAAATATTCACATAAAAACATGTAATCAAATGTTCACAGCAGATTTATTCACCATAGTCAAAAACTGAGAACAATTCAAGGGTCTATCAACTGAGGAGTGGATAAACAAACTGTGGGATATCCACACAATATATAATACCCAGCGATACAAAAGAAGAAACTACTGATACATGAAACATTTACAAAGGTCTCAAAAGCATCAGATTAAATGAAAAAATCCAGACATAAAAGACTGCATGCTTTAGGATTCCATTTATATGAAATTCCAGAAAACACAAAACTATAATAACAGAAAACACATGAGTGCTTCTGTGTGTTTTCTGAGTGGAGAGGAGTGAGCGTTTACCACAAAGGGCACAAGGGAAGTTTTTAAGGTAATGGAAATATTGTAAACCATTATCGTGGTAGTGGTGGTGGACACACAGCTGTACACATTTGTCAAAACTCAACAAATTATGCAACTAAAATTGCTTATCATATATAAATTATACCTCAATAAAATGAATTTTAAAATGTAGGCTGTGTGTGTGTGTGTGTGTGTGTGTGTGTGTGTGTGTGAAGAGTCTCAGTTTAAAGAGCAGTTTAAACATTATTGCAGTACATTATCAACAGCTTAGAAAAAAAAAAAAAAAGTTTCCCAAGTTTCCAGCTCCCTGGGGCAGATCTCTAAGTTTTTCATTAAGTAAATAAAATAGAACACCTGTGAGAGTCTCCCAGGCGTCCTTAACTTTGTAACTGTGATTAGTTGCTTAATTTTAACATTCTTTGATTGCAACAATAATAATTAACTTTTTTTTTTTTTTGCCAAGGTCCCAAAAGCCATTTAAAACCAAATCTCTAAATGCAAACAAACAAAAATCATTAAATATCACAGCTCATAAAATTGTAATCACTTTAACGTAAGAAAGATACTATCTTCTGGAGAAAGGAAATAAGGTATCTAAATTTAAGTCGCCATATGCCTGTCAACTGAACAGTAGTGCCTCAACAAAATGATGAAAATTTAGGGAGGTGTTTTAAGTCAACGCAAATATGAATTTTTCTAACAATCAAGCCTGTTGAAGTGAAATGAGATGCCTCAAGAAATATTTTAACATCACTGTACAACTTTTTGGAGACATTGGAGAATTTTTTAGGACCAGATTAGCTCATATGCCCTTTAAGTTCTCTTCTAACCTAAGATTCTAGGAATTTGAATAACCCGCTTTTTCTGGATGGGTCTACAGAAGAAATAGAAATTGACTGAATAGATAGAAAATTACATTCCTACAACTGAAAAAAAAATCTGAGATTTAGAAAACTTTCAGTCTTTTTACTAAAGATCTAAAATAGCAGTCAGAAGAGCTGGGCTTAATTCAATTGTATCTGACTTCCTGATTCATCACCAAATCTAACCATTCTGCCACCCTTGGTCAAAATGCATATTATTTGAAAGCCAGAGGAATATTCAGTTGAAATATTTTGAATTATAAAAGGTTAAAAGATAACGTGGCACGTGGGCTTATTCTCAAGATAAGTCTAGACCTGGACTTTTTCTATGGCACAAGAGAGAGGACTAGAAAATGTAATCAGAGTTACGAAAACAGAGATTTCCAATCAAGGGAGAAAGGATCAAGTACTTAAGCAAAAACTGAATAAACATTTGCTGTGGTTTTGAAAGGGCTGTTTAGATCCCATGGGAAAGGGCATCAGAGTAAGACTGAGAGAGATTTATCTAGAATTCAAAACTGCAGCAATAAAAGAATCTAAAGAATAGATGGAACACAGTAGAAAAAAAGACAAACAAATTTTGAGTTTCTTAGCATATTTGAATGAAGAAAACACCTATTATTCTGCAAATCAGTACGATGTAAGTATTTTTTATGTAATTATCCGTATTTATATGTTTGACAATCTGTTTTTTGTCCGTGTATATTTTGCAAATTAATGTGAAGTTCTTGTTCTGTAAAAAATTTTAGTGAGGGTACATATCAAGTGTTATAGCTTTACCATAACTGTACAATTGGAAGTTTTTAATGTACTTCAGTGACAATTAAACTTTTTCACATTTTACTGATAGTTATCCCATGATATAGCAGCAAAGATCTCTAAGTATCACTAACCTCTCTCCTATATCTTATTCCATTTCTGTTCATCCTTCCCCATGTTCTTAACAAATATTTGTTGAGCACCAGGTAGGTATAAATCACTGCGGTAGGCACTGTCTTAGACCTTGAAGTATAACTACATCATTTTATAGATAACAAAGATAAGACTCAGGGAGTTAAGAACCTCATTAAACATTACAGAGCTAGAAGAAATACAGAACAGGTTTCCTCATTCTAAAACTTGCTACACTTTTCACATTAGGCCACATTTCACTGACTAAATCTTGAAATGTGCAATTTTCTGGGTATCCACAGAATTGGTAATGAGGAAAAATACCAAAAAACTAAAAACAAAACCGTTGCCATTCAGTCAGTAGATTCCAACTCAGAGCAACCCTATAAAGACCCTATAGGACAGAGTGGAGCTGCCCCCTACGGTTTCCAAGGAGCAGCTTAGTAGAAGTGAACTGCTGAACTTTTGGTTAGCAGTCGAGCTCTTAACAAGTATGCCACCAGAGCTCCACCAAAAAACTAAAAGCCTTAATTTGGCAGGTTTATAATGAAATTGTTTCCTACAGATTGTCAAGATTAAGAATATTTCCTCTACACATGAGAGCTCCTGAGGGCCCTGAGATAATCTAGAAAACCAGGGTTGTTTTCTTTTTCTTTTTTTTTCACGATCGGGAAGTTAAGAGTCTCCACAAGGGGGTACATCTTCAGTGCTTCTCAAAGGAGTATATTTATCCTAAAGTACAGCAGAAGATGAAGCTCTCAATGCCATTTTCCCATAGTTACATAATCTGTATGACAACCATGCAGAACCCCCACTCAATTTGTTGTCCAACCATCTCAGATTTTGTTGTTAAAAATGGCATATTACTTTTGAAGGCCCCAAGTTCTCTACCTTTCTCAATCTCAGAGGAGAATCAAGGTTCTATCAGTGTCATAAAAGACTATCTAGGCAAGGAGAAAAATGGAGGACAATGAAGCTGTTATAAAACAGTTGACTAGACAAATAGAAGGAACAATGGGGTAGATGAGAGACAGTTGCATGGGATCCACACTATTCTCCTTCAGGTGCTTATCAGTCCTCAGTGATGTCAGTGATGAAGGGAGAAGGAGGGAAGTGAAAGGGAATGTTAAAGTGCTTCTATGTCTCTAGTAAGGTGTTCTAGTTTTACATTTGTCTCAATAACCTTAAGACTTATCCACCCAGATATGGTTATGTCTTTTTGTGCAGTAATGAACAGTTTGGGGAATTTTTTTTTTTTTTTTTTGCTTTTGTTTTTTAATTTGGGAATATGAGGAGGTGGGAAAGGAGGAGAAAACACTAGAATATTTATGATGGAAAGAGTTCCTCGGGTACCAAGACCCTATGTCAATAGTTATCTCCTTTTGGGGTCTTTTGATAACTTAAAAGGAGATAACCAGCCCATCTTGTAGTAACTTAGAAGACTATCAGGAGAAATCAAATGAAGTACCTTGCTCTTGTAGACTGATCTCTTTCTATCCTAGTATTTTTCCTCCGGCCTTCTTGTGACCCTCCTGCCTCTAAACCCTGAAAGATCTGATACATACTAGATGTATTGGTATTTGGGTCCCTCCCCCATGCCCAACACTCATATAGCATTAATTAATTATTCAGAATTACAATCTTACTCAATTTTCTAGAGATGACTTATGTCCAAATAGACATTACATTGATGCTTAGCACATAGTACCAATGAAAGAAGTGGGTAGAGACAAATACAAATATCCCTTTCAACAACTAAAAAAAAAGTGAAAGACTACAAGAAAAACTAAACACAAATTGTCACAGACATCTGTATTTGACATATGAAAACGCAGGTTACAGAGCCTCCATTGCTTAATCTTGGGGTAGCTACAAGACAGTGCTTGAAGGAGGACCTCTCTAAATTCTGATTCATTTATTTACCAGTAAATAAATAAGCAACTTTTATGTTCAAAGAATGGGGGATTAAACAGATAAGGTGACCAAAAGAAATATTTAAATAAATGATAAAGAAATATGGACATGATCAATACCCATCTTTTATAGATGTAGAAACAGACCCAGGATTTAAAAAGAAGTAAAAGAGCTCTACTACCAAACTCAACAGCAACTCAAGTTCTTCAGCTCTGAATACATTTGAAAATGACTCAGGTGCACAGAAACCACAATACATTTGTAAAGGAGATTACTTAACAACAAGCTAGCAATGTCAAATAACTCTTTAAAAAACAGTATTTATCAAGAACAAAGATGATAGAGACAAAAATCTTATTATGAAAACAAGAGTAAGAATGACTTGATTTGTGGGATAAATGAGTAATGAATAGAAATAAAAAGGGAAACTACAGGGACCAGAAAAAGTCACAGCCAACTTTTCAGATACAACTCCTGTCAGAAAAAGTCTCAAGGTAAAAAAAAACAAAACACCCAGCTGCTGGGAGTTACATTTCCCAGGCAGAGGGCCTGAACAAAATGACCTCCTTTAAAGAGGAGCCAGGTGGGGTACAAGCCAAGAAAGCATCAAGCTCAGGCTTTGGAAACTGGTCATTTTAACTTGTCACTAAAAAATTAGCCACAAAATAATACAGCAATAGACAGAGCTTCAGCTGAACTACAGGGACATGCAATGCAGACGTCAGCAAAGTGAAGCGGCAGTATTCAGAGCTAAAGCTGAGTGTGTTAAATACCATCTGCCTGCCTGTGTTTCATACTCCACCTTTTTTTTTTTTGCATTACTAAAAATGATCAGGATCCCCCGGGTGGCAAAAATTGTTAAGCGCTCGGCTATTAACCAAAAGGTTGGCAGTTCAAACACATCCAGGAGCACCTCAGAAGAAAAGCCTGGTGATCTGCTTCCAAAATGTCACAGCCATGAAAACTGTATGGAGCACAGCTCTACTCTGCACGCATGGAGTCACCATGAGTCAGAATCAACACAATGGCAAATACTTATGGTTTTAAGAAATAACTTCCTCTCCAAATGGCTGAAAACAATATAAAGTATAAGAGATCCGTTTCAGAGAACCTGTAATAATCAGTCGAATTGCTCATTCTCCTAGACGTTGCCACAGATGTAACATTTTTGAGGAACAAAGAAGAAACACACTGACCATTTTTCTGAAAGACAATTTTTCACAAGTACGTAAAATTGCTTATGCAAATTATGAACCATGTATCATGGATCTACTTTTTCTGTAACAGTGTAGGCATCAAAAATTTCGTATCATTATAGGAAAGAAAAACTACGTGACCTTATGGAGAGATCAATTATTATTGCATCAGAATTACTTGTTGTCCAACGAGACATGACATTGATAGCACATACTACCAATGACAGAAGTGGGTAGAGACAAATACAAATGTCCCTTTTGTCAGTATCCTGCCAAGCATTCATAGTTTCTACACACTGATTTGGAAGATATCCTAAAAGTTAAAATAACCAAGAAAAACAATTCAACTTTTACTAATATCCCCTGTCTCCATTTTCTAGATCTAATGACTGGATCTCCTGTTAAATCTGCCTCTCAGGCACACAGCTAGTTGGGAAAAGAGTAGAACAGTGGCAGGGGCTTTTGTAAAAGAATAAAATCATAAAAACTTGATGGAGACCATGGACATAATTTCATTCAATGAAAAATTTTAAATATGAGAATACTGAGGTTTGAAGAAGTAATGCAATTTTTCCTAGATTCCACATTTATTAGGATCAGGGACAGGACTAGAACAAATCACGCTTGACTCCTATACAGACTGTTTTCTGCTTTACCCTCATTACGAATGTTGAGACTTAAAAATATACCTAATTTGATTTTCATCTCTTTATATTTTACAATTTTTTTCAGAGACATGCTGCCCACTAACAATTGTGCACAATGAACATGCAAAATCAGACCACAGTGACCGAATTTACCCTGACTGCCTTCCCTGTTCTCCAGAAGCTTCAAATTTCCCTCTTTGCAGTTCTCTTGTTTACTTATGTGCTTACTCTAACAGGAAATATTGCCATCATTTCCCTAATCTGGGCTGATAATCGCCTCCAAACCCCAATGTACTTCTTCCTCAGTAATTTGTCAGTTTTAGACATTTTATACACTACTTCAGTTACCCCAAAGCTGTTAGCCTGTCTCCTACAAAAAAGGAAGACCATATCCTTTCCTGGCTGCATCACTCAAACATACTTCTTCTTTTTCCTGGGAACAGTGGAGTTCATCCTCTTGGCTGCCATGTCCTTTGACCGCTATGTGGCCATCTGTAACCCCCTGCGCTACACCATCATCATGAACAGTAGAGTCTGCCTTCTGCTGGTTCTGGGCTGTTGGGTGGGAGCTTTCCTATCAGTGCTGTATCCAACTATTGTGATTTCCAGGTTACCTTTCTGCTTTAAGGAAATTCATCATTTCTTCTGTGACATCGCCCCTCTGCTACAGGTGGCCTGTATTGATACTCATTTCATTGAGATGATAAACTTCCTCTTATCTTCCCTCATCCTCCTGACATCACTGGTCCTCACCACTGTGTTCTACACCTACATCATTTCTACCATCTTACGCATTCCCTCAGCCCAAGGACAGCAGAAGGCCTTTTCTACCTGTGCTTCTCACATCACTGTCGTCTCCATTGCCTATGGAAGCAACATCTTCATGTATGTCAGGCCCAGCCAGAGCCATCTGCTGGATGTTGACAAGGCGACTGCTGTCCTTACCACAATGGTGACCCCTCTTCTGAATCCCTTCATTTACAGTTTGAGAAATCAAAAGGTAAAGGAAGTCTTAAGAGAAGCAATCAACAGGCTCATGTCCTTATTGCACAAGAGAACTTGAAACATTCATGACATTTTCTCAGAATGATTATTTTCAACTTTTTGACTCAGTGTGGAGAAAGGCATGTTTGAAAACCAGAGATCTAAGATGTGTAGGAAGCTATAAATAGGGGTGGTGCCACATCAGAGGCAAAGTCTTGTAGTTAAGATCCAGAGGAGGCAATTCAGCCACAAAGACAACAACATTGTTCTCAGCTCTCTTATTGGATTGCCTCACACGTGGACTACCATGGATTAATGAAAAAGCAGGTAAGTCAGAAAACCTGAATCTTAAGCCTGGTTCTAGTACTATTTTTTTAATCAAGAGACACTTAGCCTATCTGGACCTTAGTTTTCTCTTCTGGAAAGTGGGAAACATAGTTTGTGCTTTCCTTTTCTTGTTTTGTTATTATAGGCTTAATCAAGATAGTCTAAGGAATCCAACCACATGCAGTTAAGAACAGACACATTTTACTGGGGCTTTTCAGATATGCCAAAATGTTTGGTTTCATGTCTCACAGCTAAATAGTATAGATAACAACAAAACACCACCACCATCAGAAACAAGGAAGAGGAGTAATATAACCCAGGGATGGCACAATGCACTTAAATATATACATATATCTCTCTTTTAATCTTCTTAACAACCTTGAGAATCTGATATTATTAATACACCCATTTACAGATAAGAAAACTGAGGTTCACCAAGGTTAAACATTTTGCACCCGGCCAAAGCACCAGTGAGTGGCAGAAATTTAGAGAATGTGAACTTTCGTCTCCTTTAACACCTCATGATATCATCAAGTGTGGAAGGGGAAGAAGTTGAAGAGGGGAAACAGAAGAAAACAGGAAGTTATCCATATTTTCTGAAACCAGAAGTGTTCTCTGCCTGACCTAACAGCCTGGTTAATCAGAGCATACTGGGAGTGGGACACAGTCATCATAGACTTCGAGAGGCCATTGGTTTGAAAAGAAAGCTCGTTATTCAGGGGATATAACTGATCATGAGTGACATGGACCATCTATGGCAACTAGTCAATGTGTCCATCATAAACACAAAGTTGTAAATTTTAGGATTCATTTGGTTGAGAAAAAAACTAATCAAGCTGGCTTAAATGAAATGTGTATTTCTTATAATAATCAGGACAACATGGAACCCCAGAAGAGAAAAAATAGCCAGACCTGCTAAGAGACTAGAAGCAGAAACTAGAAATTCTTAAGGAACCAAGACAGGCATTCTTATAACTTCTAAATGTCTAATCACTCTCTGTCTCTCTCAGGGGTTATATGGTCTCTATATTACTATTTTTCTCTGCATACCTTGTGGTGGTTGGTGTGGTAAGCTTGAGAATTTCTAGGTTGATCAAAGTGTGAGGCCACCACCCAGAAGTTGAATAGAGCAAGGGACCTCCCAGGGTAGAAGCGGAAATGGAAGAGGAGTCTTACACATATCTAGGCCTAGGTGATGTAGTTCAGCAAGAAGGTGGGAAGTCACTGGGTCTTTAAGCTCCGGAGGGCCGCAGCGATTTGGGGTCTTTCGTAGCTACAAATATTGTCTTTTCTATGGTTGGCAGGCGTTGGGTGAGTTTCATGTGGTATGTAAAGTAGGAAGTCTCTAAATGGCTAAAAATGTTTATTTGGACTCTGTTTAAAGCAACTGGATGTGTGAGAATTCATGGCCCTAGCCTGCTGTAAAGAAGTAAACAACGCAGAAGCCTATTTAGGTCAATACACATCTCTGACCCATTTATATAGCAATAGGCTGAATAATGACCCCCAAATGGATCCAGGTCCTAATCTCTGGAAACTGTTCATGTTACCATATATGCTAAAGGGCTTTTGCACATGTCATTAAATTAAAATTTTTGAAATGAGGGGGATTATCCTGGATTATCCCAGAGGACCCTCAATGCAGTCACCATGTTCTTATAAGAGGAAGATAGAGGGAGATTTTACTTAACAAAGAAAAGGCAATGTGATGATGGAAGCAGAGGAGAGATTTGAAGATGCTATGCTGCTGGATTTAAAGATGGAAGAGGGGCCGTGAACCAAGGAATGCAGCTCTAAAACCTGAAAAAAGCAAGGAAACGGATTCTCCCTGATAACCTCAAGTGCAGACCTTGAAACACTTTGGTTTGGGCCATATAAAAATGATTACAGATTTCTGGCCTTCAGAACTGTAAGAAAGTAAATTTGTATTGTTTTAAGCTGTCAAGTTTGTGTTTACTATACCAACAGAAAATTAACACATACTTGGTTCATTTTTCTTTCCATGAAGGCTGTTTTTGTCCATTTATCTATGTACGTGGAAGATAATTGCAGCTTCAGTTACTCACAAATATATGTATATATTTAATTATAGATATAAACTCAATATATACAAGTATATAGATAGTGAATATATTCCTTGCCCTTGAGTTGACTCCAAGTCATGGCAACTCAGTGTACAATAGAACAAAACATTGGGTGGTTCTGCACCATCTCTATAAACATTGGTTTCCTCGAGTCCATTGTGGCAGCCACTGTGTATTTTCAATGGCTTCCAACTCAGGGGACTCATCTTCTAGCACCATATCGAACAATATTCTGTTGTGATTCATAGGTTTTTCACTGACTACTCGATGGCACTGGGTTTTGGGGTTAGTTTTCAGTAGATCACCAGGCCTTTCTTCCTAGTCTGTCTTAGTCTGGAAGCTCTGCTGAAACCTGTTCGCCATGGGCGACCCTTCTAGTATTTGAAATACTGGTGGCACAGCTTCCAGCTTCACAGCAACACACACACACAAGCCACCACAGTATGACATACAGATGGGTGACGTGCGTATACAGGCATACCTTGGAGATAATGCAGATTGAGTTCCAGAACACCACAATAAAGTGAATATCACAATAAAGAGAGTCACATGAATATTTTGGTCTCCCAGTGGATATAAGAGTTAGGTTGACACTATACTGCACTCTATTAAGTGTGTAACAGCATTTTGTCTAAAAAGCAATGTACATATCTTAATTAAAAGACACTTGATTGCAAATGTATTAAGAAAACATTCTGCATCCCACCTTGGTGAGTGGCGTCTGGGGTCTTAAACACTAGCAAGTGACCAGCTGAGATGCATCAATTGGTCTCAACCCACCTGGAGCAAAGAAGAATAAAGAACACCAAAGACATAAGGTAAAGATGAGCCCAAGAGACAGAAAGAGCCACATAAACCAGAGACTCCACCAGCCTGAGAATGGAAGAAGTAGATAGTGCCTGGATACCACCAATGACTGCCCTGACAGGGAACACAACAGAGAACCCCTGATGGAGCAGAACAGTGGGATACAGTTTTCAAATTTTCATAAAAAGACCAGACTTAATGGTCTGAGACTAGAGGGATCCCAGAGGTCATGGTCTCCAGACTCTTTGTTAGCCCAAGACTGGAACCATTCCCCAAGCCAACTCTTCAGACAGGGATTGGATTGGATTATAAAATAGAAATTGATACTACTGAGAAGTGAGCTTCTTGG
This sequence comes from Loxodonta africana, assembly GCF_030014295.1. Classification (NCBI taxonomy): domain Eukaryota; kingdom Metazoa; phylum Chordata; class Mammalia; order Proboscidea; family Elephantidae; genus Loxodonta; species Loxodonta africana. The sequence continues at coordinate 72,558,998 of NC_087356.1, forward strand.
CTCAAGGAGACACATGAGACTATGTGGGCAACTCCTGTCAGGAGGCGAGATGAGAAGACAGAGGGGGCAGGAGCTGGTTGAATGGACACGGGGAATACAGGGTGGAGAGGAGGAGCTGCTGTGTCAATTAGGGGAGAGCAGCTAGGAGTACATAGCAAGGTGTATATAAGTTTTTGCATGAGAGACAGACTTGATTTGTAAACTTTCACTTAAAGCACAATAAATAAAAAAAATGTAAATTGGAAAGAAAAAATCACTTGATTGCTAAAAAATGTTAACCATCATCTGAGCCTTTTGCAATTTGTAATTTTTTTGTTGGTGGAGGGTCTTGCATCAACGTTAATGGCTGCTGACTCATCAGAATGGTGGTTGCCAGAGGCTGGGGTGGCTGTGACAATTTTTTAAAATAAGGCAACAATGAAGTTTGCCACATTGATTGACTCTTCCTTTCACGAAAGATTTCTCTGTAGCACATGATGCTGTTTGGTAGTATTTCACCCACAGTAGAACTTCTTTAAAATTGGAGTTAATCCTCTCAAAACCTGCTGCTGCTTTATCAACTAACTTTCTGTAATATTCTAAATTCTTTCTTGTCATTTCAACAATGTTCAGACCATCTTCACCAGGAGTAGATTCTATCTCAAGAAACCACTTTCTTTGCTCATCCATAAGAAGCAACTTCTTATCCATTCAGATTTTATCATGAGATTACAGCAATTCAGCCACATCTTCAGCCTCCACTTCTAATTCTGGTTCTTTGCTATTTCCACCACATCTGCAGTTACTTCCTCCACTGAAGTCTTAAACCCATCACAGTCATCCATGAGTGTTGGAATCAACTTCTTCCAAACTCCTGTTAACGTGGGATATTTTGACCTCCTCCCATGAATGACAAATGTTCTTACTGGCCATCTAGAATGGTGAACCCTTTCCAGAAGCTTTTCGTTTTACTTTGCCCAGATCTATCAGAGGAATCATCATCTGTGGCAGCTATAGCCTTATGAAATGTATTTCTTAAATAATAAGACATGAAAGTCAAAATTACTCCTTTACCCATGGGCTGCAGAATGGACGTTGTCTTGGCAGGCATGAAAACAACATTAATCTCCTGTATATCTCCATCAGAGCCTTGGGCAACCAGGTGCCCTGTCAATGAGCAGTAATATTTTGAAAGGAATCTTTTTTTCTGAGCAGTAGGTCTCAACAGTGGCTTAAAATATTCAGTAAACCACGTCGCAAACAGACGTGCTGTTATCCAGGCTTTGTTGTCCCATTTATAGAGCAGAGGCAGAGTAGATTTACAGAATGGTAAGTGAGCACTGGCTTCAATTTAAATTGATCAACTGCATTAGCCCCTAAAAAGAGAGTCAGCTTGCTGTTTAACGTCTCCTCTCCAGCTATCACTTCCTAGATGGCATCGTCTCCCAGTGTGAGACTGTTTTCACCCACACTGAAAACCTGTTGTTTAGTGTAGCCGCCTTCTTCAATTACCTTAGCTAGAGCTTCTGGATGACTTGCCACAGCTTCTACAGCAGCACTTGCTGCTTCACCTTGCACTTTTATGTTATGGAGACGGCTTCTTTCCTTAAACCTCATGAACCAACCTCTGCTAGCTTCGAACTTTTCTTCTGTATCTCCCTCTCTGCCTTCATAGAACTGAAGAGAGTTAGCATCTTGCTCTGTATTAGACTTCAGTTTAAGGGAATGTTGTGGCTGGTTTGATCTTCTATCCAGACCACTAAAACTTTCTCCAAATCAGCAATAAGTCTGTTTTGCTTTCTTATGATCCATGTGTTCACTGAAGTAGCACTTTTAATGTCCTTCAAGAAGTTTCTCTTTGCATTCACAACTTGGCTAACTGGCACAAAAGGACTAGATTTTGGCCTCTCTCAGCTTTTCATATGCCTTCCCCACTAATCTTAATCATTTCCAGGTTTTGATTTGAAGTGAGAGACTTGTAACTCTTCCTTCCTCTTGAACTCTTAGAGGCCATTGTAGGGTTATTAATTGGCCTATTTCCAATATTGTATCTCAGGGAATAGGGAGGCCCAAGAAGAGAGAGAGATGGGGGAATGGCTGGTGAGTGGAGCAATCAGAATGCACGCAACATTTATCAATTAAGTTCACCGTCTTATGTGGGCACGGTTTGTGGCACCCCAAAACAATTACGATCGTAACGTCTAAGCGCTGATCACATATCACCATAACAGATATAATAATAATGAAAATTTTGAAATATTGCAAGAATTACCAAAATGTGACACAGAGACACAAAGTGAGCAAACGTGGTTGGAAAAATGGTGCTGATAGACTTGCTTGACACAGGATTGCCACAAACCTTCGATTTATAAAAAATGCAGTATCTGCAAAGCACAATAAAAATGAGGTATGCCTGTATATGGATATATATTTCAAATGGTCTCAGTTCAAAATCCAAATTTCTAGGAAGGAGAATTAAATTGGTACAGTTAGAGTGAGATGCCCACTGTTGATTCACTTAATTGTAAGCAGAAGGGATGGCAAGGAGTCAAATCAACCCCAAGAGTCCTGCTCCCTGACCTGCCTATCTTGGGTTCACCAGCCCATGCAGCTATGTGAATCTGGAGAAACTTTGCTGTCTTCCCTGCTGACCTTGAGGGTTCCTCGAACGTCACTGCTTGTGAGCAGGAGCCTTGCTCTCTGACCTGCTCATCTTGGGTTCACCAGCTTCTGTGTCTCTGTGAATTGGGAAAGGCCTCTATCCTGATCCAAGGACTTGGGACGTTCCAACCCCTACAATCACGTGAGCTGTTTCCTTGATACAAATCTCTCTATATGTCTTTATATGCATTATTGGTTTTGCTTCTCTGGAGAACCCAGCCTAAGACACATAACAATGTGTGTATGATTTTTTGTATGAGAAACAGACTTGAATTGTAAACTTTCACTTAAAGTACAATAAAAAAAATAATCTCAATATAACAGATTTACATAAAGTCCATTATCCAACAATCTTGGAAATACATCCAATTCAAGTCCATATGGAACATTTATACAATTTTACATCATAGGAAATCAATGAATAATTAAATCTCCTTCTTAGAACAAAGCCACTAGGTTAGAGATCTCCAGTTAAACAAATTGTTTCTTGAGACTTATTTGATTGGAACTTTATGTGGCTTTCCCAATAACTCATGGACTAAAGAGGAACTTTATATGGACAGTATAAATATTTATAACTAAAAGATAATGGAAGAGAACCAATGAGCTTCAGCTAAAATTTTATTTTGAAGTAAGTTTAGGAACATTTATGAACATGAAAAGAAAGATAAAATTGAGCTAAGCATCCAAAATTAGATGTTATAAAAATAGCCATTTTGTAAAGGAAATAATAATAGCACAGCAGAAATGAACAAGAGGATCAACAGAGCTAAATGAAAGTCTTTAACAAGCCTAATAAAATGTAAAGGAAATTTGTTTAAAAAAGAAAAAGTCAAAACAACATTATCAATGAAAGGAAGAAGTAACAACAGAGGAGGTTGAGCTTTGTAAGAAAATATAATAAATAACTTATCAAAAAAACTTTTTAAATTTTGACAAAATGGCTAAATTACCATGTAAGCTCATTAAATGTGATTTAAATGAAAAGCTGAATAAATTACTGAGCATTTAAAGAAAATTAATTGGTAGTCAACTGGCTCCTCATCAAAAGACACTAGATCCGGGCAATTTTACATGCAAATATTCCAAATTTTAAAGGAGCAGATAAACATTATATAAAACATTTCAGAGGAGAAAAATAGAGTTACCTAACTTTTGTTAACAAGGAGTTTGGACATGTTATTCCACAGTGGGGGCTGTTAACCTGTTGGTGCTGCAACAAATTACCTCAAGTTTAGTGGCTTAAAACATCATGAATTTATTATGTTGCAGTTATGGAGAAAGAAAGCATAAAATGTGTTGGCAGGACTACGCTTCCTCAGAAGACCCTAGGGAGAAATCCATTTCATTGCCTTTTTGAGTTTCTGGAAGCTGCCTGCATTCCTTGGCTCTTGACCCCACATCACTCAGATGTATCCTTTCATCACATCACATCTTCTTCTCTGAGCTGCCTGCCTTCCTCTTACAAGGACTCTTGGTGATTACTCTGGGACCACCCAGATAATACAAGATAATCTTCCCGACTCAAGATATTTAACTTTATCAGATCTGCAAAGTTCTTTTTGCCCTTTGTTGTTGTTAGTTGCTCTCAAGTCCATTACAAATCATGGTGACCTGATATGTTCAGAGTAAAACTGCTCCATAGGGTTTTCAAGACTGTGACCTTTTGGAAGCAAGTTGCGAGGCCTTACTTCTGAGGTACTTCTGGGTGGATTCAAACCACCAACCTTTTGGCTAGTAGTTGAGCACTTAACATTTGTGCTACCCAGGGCCCTTTACCATATAAAGTAATATATTCATAGGTTCCAAGGATTAGGACTTGTACATCTTTAAGGGCCTAATCCTTCCCCTCCTAGTCTACATATATCATCATTTTTATATAATTCTAGATTCAATTTGCTAATATTTTATGACATATCACTTCAATTACACAAAGCCAGATAAATAAAAGGCTTGACAAGACTCCATGGGTGTACTCACATAAGGCTTTAATGCAGGTGAAGGTACAGCAGGCTACAGGCACTGATGCAAAGAGGCTCAAGACTTCCAGGCATTGCTTTCAGGGCTTTCCAAACCACAAATAGCTTTTCAGAATTTTTCTTTCTTTATCTTTTTAACATTTATAAACCAGAAAAAGTAGAAGAATAAATACGACAAATACTAGTTATTTGACCATTCAAAGAAATACAGATATTACTTTAAAGAAACATTTCAGTTTACCAGATAACACACCATAAGTATGTTTGTAATCATGCACAAACTTAAGAACTCTTTTACAACTTTTCACTACTGAAATTTGAACTTTATGAAAGGTACGAATAGATTGATGCCACATAGCAATTAATTGCTTACTAACTAAATCTAGTTATTTCTCTGGCCAGTTAGCTTCCATTGGAAGATCTTGATGAGGAGGGGGAGTACGTTAATTCAACACTTTTGACTTTTAATATCAGTATTATTATCACCTTTACTATCAGTATTATAGGTTTTATTAAAATCAATAAAATTAAATTTCTAAATTGCACTAGTGTTATGCAAATAGCAATTATATTATTATGAGTTAGACTAAGACCATTCTGAAATACATCAATTAGAATTAAAATAGTATGTTCTCATAATTCCTAAGAAAATCACCCCATTCCCATATACCAAATGTTGTCATAGATTGAAGTAGAAATCAAGGGCCAAGTCACAGTTAATTCTGGACTCCAAGTCTCTTATGAGCGTTGACACATGTCCTATTTCATACTGGAAGGAGTGGATTCCCAACTGACCTGATTTTTGAGCAATGCCCATATTCTTCTAATTGGTAATATTCTTGTCAAGCTTAATAGGTCTCCAATTCCAACGTAAAACACCTATACGAAGAAAACTACAAGACACTACTGCAAGAAACCAAAAGAGACCTACAGAAATGGAGAGACATACCTTGCTCATGGATAGGAAGACTCAATATTGTGAAAATGTCTATTCTACCAAAAGCTATCTATACATACAATGCAATTCTGATCCAAATTCCAACAACATTTTTTAATGAGATGGAGAAACAAATCACCAACTTCATGTGGAAGAGAAAGAGGCCCTGGATAAGTAAAATATTACTGAGAAAGAAGAACAAAGTGGGAGCCCTCGAACTACCTAATTTTAGAACATATTATACTGCCACAGTAGTCAAAACAGCCTGGTACTGTTACAACACATACATAGACCGATGGAACAGAATTGAGAATCCAGACGTAAGTCCATCCTCATATGAGCAGCTGATATTTGACAAAGGCCCAAAGTCAGTTAAATGGGGGAAAAGACAGTCTCTTTAACAAATGGTGCTGGAATAACCAGATAGCCATCTGCAAAAAAAATGAAACAAGACCCATACCTCACACCATACACAAAAACTAACTCAATATGGATCAAAGACCTAAATACAAAATCTAAAACGATAAAGATCATGGAAGAAACATAGGGAAAATGCTAGAAGCCCTAATACATGGCATAAACAGTTTACAAAACATTACTAACAATGCACAAATACAGGAAGAGAAACTAGATAACTGGGAGCTCCTAAAAATCAAATACCTATGCTCATCCAAAGACTTCGCCAAAAGACTAAAAACATTACCTACAGACTGGGAAAAAGTTCTTAGCTATGACATTTCTGATCAGCGCCTGATCTCTAAAATCTACATGATACTGCAAAAACTCAACAACAAGACAAATAACCCAATTAAAATGTGGGCAAAGGATATGAACAGACACTTCACTGAAGAAGACATTCAGGCAGCTAACAGATACATGAGAACTGCTCATGATGATTAGTTATTAAAAAAAAGAGAGAGAAATGCAAATCAAAACTACAATGAGATTCTATCTCACTCCAACAAGGCTGGCATTAATCCAAAAAACAAAAATAATAAATGTTGGAGAGGTTGTGGAGACACTGGAACACTTATACACGGCTGGTGGGAATGCCAAATGGTACAACCACTTTGGAAGTCGATTTGGCACTTCCTTAAAAAGCTAGAAATAGAACTACCATACAATCCAGCAATCCCACTCCTTGGAATATATCCTAGAGAAATAAGAGCCTTTACATGAACAGATATATGCACACCCATGTTCACTGCAGCACAGTTTACTATAGCAAAAAGATGGAAGGTGCCCTTCAACAGATGAATGGATAAATAAATTACGGTATCTTTACATAATGGAATACTACATATCGATAAAGAACAATGGTGAATCTGTGAAACATTTCATAACATGGAGGAATCTGGAAGGCATTATGCTGAGTGAAATTAGTCAGTTGCAAAAGGACAAATATTGTATGCGGCCACTATTATAAGAACTGAAGAAAAAGTTTCAACAGAGAAGAAAATATTGTTTGATGGTTACAACAGCCGGAGGGAGGGAGGGGGTATTCACTAATTAGATAGTAGACAAGAACTATTTTAGACGAAGGGAAAGACAACACACAATACAGGGAAGGTCAGCACAACTGGACTAAATCAAAAGCAAAGAAGTGTTCTGAATAAACTGAATGCTTCGAAGGCCAGTGTAGCAGGGGCAGGGGGTTAGGGACCATGGTTTCAGGGGACATCTAGGTCAATTGGCATAATAAAATCTATTAAGAAAACATTCTGTATCCCACTTTGGTGAGTGGCATCTGGGGTCTTAAACACTAGCAAGCAGCCATCTAAGACATTTGGTCTCAACCCACTTGGAGCAAAGGAGAATGAAGAACACCAAAGACACAAGGTAATCCTGAGCCCAAGAGACAGAAAGGATGACACAAATCAGACTACATTAGCCTGAGACCAGAAAAACTAAATGGAGCCCAGCTACAACTTATGATTGCCCTGACAGGGAACACAACAGTGAACTCCTGATGGAGCAAGAGAGCAGAGGGAATCAGACCTCACATTCTCGTAAAAAGACCATATTAATGGTCTTGCTGAGACTCGAAGGACCCCGGAGGTCATAGTCTCCAGACCTTCTGTTAGCCCAAGACTGGAATCATTCCCAAAACCGACTCTTCAGACAGAGATTGGACTGGACTACAAGACAGAAAATGATACTGGTGAGGAGTGAGCTTCTTGTCTCAAGTAGACACATGAGACTATGTAGGCAGGTCCTGCCTGGAGGGGAGATGAGAAGGCACGGGGGACAGAAGCTGGCTGAATGGACAGAGGAGTACAGGACGAAGAGAAGGAATTCACTGTTTCATTAGGGGGAGAGCAACTAGAGATATATATCAAGGTGTATATACATTTTAATATGAGAGGCTGACTTCATTTGTAAACTTTCACTTAAAGCACAATAAAAATAAAATGAAATAAAAATAGACCTCCAATTCCTATTTCACAATGTAAAACTAGTGCCACCCAAATGCATTACATGGATAATTTCAGTGTGAAAGCTTCTTAAATTGCACTAATGGGTAAGTCTGCTTTTTGTAAATGCGTGGGGTCTAGAAAGTCAGAGATCATACATGCAAATCATTTTTTCCACTTATAAATTCCCATAAAGTATGAAGATCATGTCCCACAAATAAGTTCACTCCATGTGTTTCCACTGCGAAGATTGCAGGTTATTTTCTTTGAGCTACCTCCACTTCTACCTGGAGGCGCACATGCAACAGCACCATTGGGTTGGTGTGCACGTACAATCTTTCCCATCTTTCTCCCCTAGCATGTTGTCTGACTGTCTTTTGAGTTCATCCATTTTTCTAAAATCAAGTTATCTGTCCAACCTGCTTGCCATTCTTCACCATCTTCCTTCTAATGGCCAATTTGGACCAAAAAGTCTTTTTGCTCGGTATATCTCTTTTCATCAAAGACAGACTCAGCTTTTCGTAGGACTTCTAGACTCGTTCCAATTTCACTTAAGCCTCTTTTAGAGCAATTTAGCCAATGGTAGTTTATACATCACATTGACTGCTAATTTTTGCTTAAGTACAGTGTACATTTCTGACCAAAAGGTACTGAGTTCCTGAAGACTATGTTATATGGCTGAGTGATCCACAAATAGACCTTAGTTTGAGTATGTCTAAAAGCTTATATAAGTACCGTCAGTGAATATCATGGTTTTCAGAAGTGAATATATGGGTCCACCAAGTTGCTCCTAAACATCAATTTCTGTCAAACATTCTTTACCTTAGTTATCACCATCCATCCACAAAACCATGGTTAGGATACTATGACAAGTGCAGCAGATACTTTATGTCCATTTTATATAGGCATCTTTCTCAACAGATCAAGACCTAGGTTAATAGTTGTGCAGCGGTCTCGGGCTTTGTTTTGAGCAATGCCCATTGTGAACACTCAGGAGGCAATGGTATACACATTACCTCTCAAAGGCAAAACAATATTAGAAGTACTCCAAATGTTTACATACAAAATACTATCAGCATCATCCAAATACATTACATAGAGGACTTCAGATTGAATGCTTCTTAAACTGACCTGGACCTTTAGTTTCAAATATAAAAGTAGTTTTCACCAGGTTTTGTTTTTATGGGCATCTGTGAATGTAGCAAAGATAATCATTCTCTTGCTCTCAGCTTCTCATGAGGTATCCAGGTAGTATGTCTTTCCTTTTTGTGTTATCCATTTATACACTCCCTTTCCATCAGCATTCACTTCTCCTTCTTTCTCTTTGTTATTTGCTATTAATGTTTATCCACACCGTTCTCTCTGAGGCATGACTGTTACATTCAGCAAGTGGACTGACTCATACAGCTAGCAATAATATGATTCTGGCCAGTATGATTCTTTATCCAGTCCTAGTCATAAGGAGAGGGTTATATAAGTACGAGCTTATAGAAATGTCCACTGGATAGAAAAAATAGAGATATCATTAATCCAAGCCTAGACAGGTGAGGAGAAGGAATAAACCATCCCAACATTCTGTTAGGATTTACAACATATAATATTTAGAGGTATTGCTATGGTGTCATGTTAAGCAATTGATTCTTCCCTTGGAACTCCTAAGTGTAACTCAGGTCCATGTATCACAGGATCCGGAAAAGAAAAGGAAATATTCATAGAATGAGGAAACAAATTATGTAATTTATTGTGTCACTCCATAGCCCTCTTCCATATCATCTCCACACTAACTCCACAATCTATCCAGTGGTGATAACCCAGCCAAAAAAAAACAAACAAACCTGTTGCTGCCCAGTCAATTCTGACTCATAGCGACCTTATAGGACAGAGTAGAATTGCCCCATATAATTTCCAAGGAGCGCCTGGAGGATTTGAACTACTGACCTTTTGGTTAGCAACTGTGGTACTTAACCACTATGCCACCAGGGTTTCCCCTGCTTAACCACATTCACTCAATTCTGCAAGTCATTCCTCCAATCTCTCATCACCACCCAATTTAATAAACAGCTGTCTCAAATGTCCATTCCAATTTTCATTTAGTCCATTGATTCGTTGATGGTAAGCTATGAGATAAATTCATTGGACTTGGTGGGTTTTAGCTCATTATTACACATACAGTAGAAGAGGTTCTTTGATCAGATGATAACTGAGCAAGGGTTTCAAATTGAAATTTTTTTTTTCTGTTCTAGGCCTCTAATAGTATTGGAGACATTTCCTTCTGTTTCCAGGTATGCAAATCCAAGTTCAGAACGAGCATTTCTCCCAGTCAAGACTTAGCAGTATCCACTTGGAGTGTAAGTAACTATCCAGCACAATCCACGTGCCACCTATGGGACAGCCCATATCCTCTGGGAGCTAGCTCAGAGCTGCCTTTAGTCTCCATGTTCCAGTTGACAAACAGGGCAATTTTTAGCTGCATTTCAAGATTATAAGGAAAGCAATGAAACACCATGTTTCCTACCCATCTTTGTACTGCTTTAAGGCCTCAATGATTGCTCATCCCTGGTATCCATTTCCAAAGTCCACTTCAAAAGAGCAAACCAAGATATCTACTTGTTGATTCCATTTTAATTCAAAAGTTGTTTTGGGTTTTTGTAGGTTTTTTTTTTTTTTTAATTCCCTGGATGAGTGCTAAAATACTCCATTTTTATTTTCCCTAGCCATGTACATGGACTTTTCCATAACTTGAAACCCCACACTGTGGTTTCTTTTATCTTCCTGTCATCTAAGACCCATTTTCTGGACCATATTACCAGTCCATTACCTACTTCCCATAAGTTGCTGTAAATCCATATTATACCATAATTTTTCATTATCTAGTTCCCGTGGTGCCATGGAGAATACCACTCTTAGTTCTATTCATTAAGCCTATTTATCTTTTTTGTTCTCCAAAGTGCATCCATCAACCAATTGCAATGTAACTGCCTTACAGAGAATGTTAGTCTGCCATTCTTGAGCTGCCATCTGTAAACTGTGCTGTTTCTGATGACTCATCATAGGGAGGTCACGTTCATCTATGGAGTCAGGTAACTCATCACGGCTATCTAATGTAGGGCCAAAGGGGACAGCAACCACCTGTTCATGTATTCAGTGGCTATTCCCAAGTAACCCCCCATATTGTATGTTTTGGAATATACCATTCCCATTTGATTTGGTATTGGTATGTTGTTCTGACAAAATCCACGACAGGTCTCAAAATAATTTAGTTATCTCTGTAATAGAAAATGTACTTACAGCCAAAAAGCAATTTCAAATAAAGACCAAAAAAACAAACCAAACCCATTGCCATTGAGTTGATTCCGACTCATAGAGACTCCATAGGACCGAGAAGAACTGCCCCATAGTGTTTCTGAGGAGAGACCCATGAGTTGGAACTGCCAACATCTTGGTCAGCAGCTAAGCTCTTAACCACTGCACCACAAGACCAAAATCACCTATTCTGAATGCAGCCTCAGATAATTTTCTAGTCCAAATCAAAGTTATCATCTCCAGGTGATAGTTGTGGGCTTTTGAAAAGCATTAGTCAGCATGAGCGTGTACTGCTTACACTTCTAATACTTCTGAGAACCAGGATTCTTCAGTCCCAAAGGAATCAAAAAGCTCTTTGAAACTATAATATAACCTGTTGCTGTTTACAGCTTTTTTCCTGATAACTTAGTTACAACTCTCAGGTATTATATGTGATTTCTTCAGAAGCTAAACAACCTGTCAATCTTTTTGCCTCTTGTTTTCATTTTGGAGCTGGCAGAAACAATTATTTTTTTAATAGTCATTTGAAGAATATCTCTCATGGCTCCAGCCCAAGCAATTCCTAAGGATTTTATTGTTTTTGCTGGGCTCTGCACTTCAGCCAAATTAGTCAGTCACACCCTAATCATATAATTAACCAGCATTTGTAATTCAGTCATAGCTTGATCTTCGAATTGAGATATCAACATAATATCATCAACATAATGAAATAACAGTACTTTTCAATTGAATCATTTCTAAGAGATTGTTCAGCAAACTAAAGGGCAAGAAAGCTACAGATTGGGAGAAACCATTTGCAAAGCATGTATCTGATAAATGACTTGTATCTAAAATATGTATTTTAGAAAAAAAAAACTTTTATAAATAAATAATATGAAGAAAACCTGAAATAAAAATAATGTTCAAAACATTTGAATAGATACTTCTTTAAAAAAGATATACAAACAGAAAATGAATGCATGAAAAAATCCTCAATCCCATTAGTCATTACGGAGCTGCAAACTAAAGACAAAATTAGATGATTCCACTATACACATATGAGATGGCTAAAAAGACTGACAATACTAAGGGCTGCCAAGGATGTGGAGCTATAGAAACTTTTATACATTGCTGGTAGGAATGAAAATATAGTACAGTCACTATCAAAAGCAATTTGACAATTTCTTACACAGTTAAACATATATTTACAATACAATATAGCAGTCTCACTGCCAGAAACTTATCTAAGAGAAAGGAAAACAAAAATTCATATAAAAACATGTAATCAAATGTTCACAGCAGATTTATTCACAATAGCCAAACATTGATAACAATTAAAGGGTCTATCAACTGAGGAATGGATAAACAAACTGTGGGATATCCATACAATAGATAATACCCAGTGATACAAAAGGAGAAGCTACTGATACATGAAACATTTAGAAGAGTTTCAAAAGCATCAGATTAAATGAAAAAAAGCCAGACATAAGAGACGGCATGCTTTAAGATTCCATTTATTAGAAATTCTAGAAAATATAAACAGAAAACAAATGAGTGGTTTCAGGGACTGAGTGGAGAGGAGAGAGCATTTACTGCAAAGGGCACAAGGAAACTTTTTAGGGTAATGGGAATATTGTAAACCATTGCTGTGGTAGTAGTGATGAACACACAGCTGTGTATATTTGTCAAAACCCAACAAATTATGCAATTAAAATTGCTTGTCATATATAAATCATACCTTAATAAAATGGGTTTCAGAATATAGAAATATATACTTGTGTGTGTGTTAAGATTCTCAGATTAAAAAGCAGTTTAAACCTTACCACGATAAATTATCAACATTTCAGAAAAAAAATTTTCCAAGTTTCTAGTTCCCTGGGGCAGGTCTCTAAGTTTTTCTTTGAGTAAATAAAATTGAAAGCCCGTGAGAGTCTCCCAGGCGTTCTTAACTTTGTAACTGTGATTAGTTGCTTCAATTTTAACATTCTTTGATTGCAATAATAATCTCTTTTTTTTTTTTTTTGCCATGGTCCCAAGAGCCATTCTAAATCAAATCTCTAAAGGCAAGCAAACAAAAAAATCATTAAATATCACAGTTCATCCAGTTGTAATCACTTTAATATAAGAAAGATAATATTTTCTGGAGAAAAGAAATGAGGATCTAAATTCAAGTCACCATATGCCTGTCAACTGAACATCACTGCTTCAGCAAAATGATGAAAGTTTAGGGACATGTCTTAAGTCAATGAAAATGTGAATTTTTTCTAACAATCAAGGTTGTTAGAGTGAAATGAGATACCTCAAGAAATAGTGAGTTTAACATCACTGTACAACAACTTGTGGGAGACATTGGAGAATTTGTTAGGACCAGATTGTCTCATATGCCCTTTAAGCTCTCTTCTAACCTAAAGGTTCTAGGCATTTGAAAAACTCCCATTTTCTGCATGGATCTACAGAAGAAATAGAAATTGACCAACTAGATAGAAAATTACATTCCTGCAATTGAGAAAAAATCTGAGAGTTGGTAAACTTTCAGTCTTTTTACTAAAGATCTAAAGTAGAAGTCAGAAGACCTGGGCTTAATTCAGTAGTATCTGACTTCCTAATTTATCACCAAATCTAACCATTCTGCCACCCTTGGTCAAAATGTATATTATTTGACACTCAGAGGAATATTCAGTTGAAATACATTGAATATATAAGATAAAAGATTAAAAGATAACGTGGCACTTGGACTTATTCTTCAGATAATTCTAAACTTTGACTCTTTCTAGGGCACTAACAGAAAGAACTAGAAGATGTAATCAGAGGTTACAAAAAGACAGTTTTCCAATCAAGGGAAAAAGGATAGAGTTCTTAGGCAAAAACTAAATAAACACTTGCTGTGTTTTTGAACGGGGGGTTAAGATCACTTGGGAAAGGGTGTCAGAGTAACACTGAGAGAGGTTTATATAAAATTCAAATCTGTAGCAATAAAAGAATTTAAAGAAAAATAGAACAAAGTACAAAAAAAGACAACCAAATTTTGAGTTTCTTAACATATTTGAATGAAGAAAACACCTATTATTCTGCAAATCAGAACAATGTAAGTATATTTTCTATGTAATTATCCATATTAATATGTTAGTCTATTTTGTTTCCATGTATATTTTATAAATTAATGTGAAATTCTTGTTCTGTCAAAAATTTTAGTGAGGGCAGATGCAAAGTGTTATAACTTTACCATATCTGTATAATTGAATGTTTTTAATGTAGTTCAGTTACAACTAAACTTTCTGACAGTTTACTGATAGCTATCACATGATATAGCAGCAAAGATCTCTAATTATCACTAACCTCCCTCCTGTATCTTATTCCATTTCTGTTCATCCTTCCCCATGTTCTTAACAAATATTTGTTGAGCACCAGGTAGGTATAAATCACTGTCTTGGACCTTGAAGTATAACTACACCATTTTACAGATAACAAAGATAAGACTCAGGGAGCTAAAGAATCTCATGAAAGATCACAGAGCTACAAGTGGCCAAACCAGAAATACAGAGCAGGTTTTCTGATTCTAAAACTTGCTACTCTTTTCCCATTAGGCCACATTTTCCTGACTAAATCTTGAATCTTGAAATGTGCAGTTTTCTAGGGATCCACAGAATTGGTATTAAGGGAAAAAAAGCAAAAACCTAAAAAAAAAAAAAAAAAAATTGCCATCAAGTCAATTCTAACTCATAGCAACCCTATAGGACGGAGTACAACTGCCCCCTAGGATTTCCAAGGAGCAGCTAGTGGATTCAAACTCCCGACCTTTTGGTTTGTAGCCAAGCTTTTGACCATTATGCCACCAAGGCTCCACCAAAAAACTAAAGCCTTAATTTGGCAGGTTTATAATGAAATTGCAACCTACAGATTATCAAGATTAAGAATCTTTCCTCTGTACCTGAGAGCTCCTGAGGGCCCTGAGATAATCTAGAAAAGCCAGGGTTGTTTTCTTTTCCTTTCTTTTCTTTTCTTTTCTTTTCTTTTCTTTTTCACTGTCATGAAGTTAAGAGACTCCACAGGGGGCACATCATAGGTTCCTCTCAAAGGAGTGTAATTGTCCTACAGTACAGCAGAATATGACACTCACAATGCCATTCACCCATATTTATATAATCCATATGACAAACATGGCAAACAGCCACTTAATTTTTGTCCATCTCAGATTTTGTTGTTAAAAATAGCATATTACTTTTGAAGATCCCAAGTTATCTACCTTTCACATTATCGGAGGAGAATCACGGTTCTGTCAGGGCCATAAAAGACTATTTAGGCAAGAAGAAAAATGGAGGACTGTAAAAATGTTATAAAACAGTTGACTAGACAAATAGAAGGAACAATGAGGTAAGTGAGAGGCAGCTGCATGGGATCCACATTATTCTCTTTAAGATACTTATCAGTCCTCAGTGATGTCAGTGATGAAGGGAGAAGGAGGGAAGTGAAAGGTAATGTTAAAGTGCTCCTACTTCTCTAGTAAGGTGTTCTAGTTTTACATCATGTCTCAATAACCTTAAGACTTATCCACCCAGATATGGTTATGTCTTTTTGTGCAGTAATGAACACTTTGGAATTTTTTTTTGCTTTTGCTTTTTTAATCCGGGAATATGAGGAAGATGAGAAAGGAGGAGAAAACATAAGAATATTTATGATGGAAAGAGGTTCCTCCCCTATGTCAATAGTAAGTTCTTTTGGGGTCTTTGGTAACTTAAAACAAGATAACCAACCCACCTTGTAGTAAAGAAGATTATCAGGAGAAATCAAATAAAGTACTTTGCTCTTGTAAACTGATCTCTTTCTACCCTAGTGTTTTTCCTCTGGTCTCCTTGTGACCCTCCTACCTCTAAACCCTGAAAGATCTGATACATACATGTTTTGGTGTTCTGGTCCCTATCCAAGGCCCAACATGCATATTGCAGTAATCAATTATTCAGAGCTACAATTTTATGCAATCTTCTAGGGATGATTTGTGTCTAACCGGACATTACGTTGATACTCAGCACATAGTACCAATGAGAGAAGCAGGTAGAGACAAATACAAATATCCCTTTCAACAACTAAAGAAAAAGTCAAAGACTTCAAGAAAAACTAAATGCAAGTTATGGTAGATATCTGTATTTGATATATAAAAATGCAGGTTACAGGGCCTCCATTGCTTAATCTTGGGGTAGCTATGAAGCCATGCTTAAAGGGGGAGCTCTCTCAATTTTGATTCATTTATTTACCAGTAAATAAATAAGCACCTTTTGTGTTCAAAGAGTGGGGGATTAAATAGATACGGTGACTGCCCTGGTGATAAACAAAAGAAACATTTAAACTGGAAAGAAACATGGACACAATCAATGCCCATCTTTTATAGATGTAGAAACAGACCCAGGATTTAAAAAGAAGTAAAAAGAGCTCTACTACCAAACTCAACAGCAACTCAAGTTATTCAGCTTTGATTACATTTGAAAATGACTCAGATGGACAGAAACCATAATGCATTTGTAAAGGAGATTACTTATCAACAACCTAGAATGTCAAATAATTCTTAAAAAAAAACAGTATTCAGAACAAAGATGAGAGAGACAAAAATCTTGTCATTAAAACAAGAGTAAGAATGACTTGATTTGTGGGATAAATGAGTAATGAATAGAAATAAAAAAGCAAACTACAGGAACCAGAAAAAGTCACAGCCAGTGTTTCAGATACAAATCTTGTCAGAAAAAGCCTCAAGGTAAAAAAAAAAAAAACAGCTGCTGGGAGTTTTTTCAGAGGGCCTGAAAAAAATGACCTCCTTTAAAGAGGAACTGGATGGAGTGCAAGCCAAGAAAACATCAAGTTCAGAGTTTGGAAACTGGTCATTTTAACTTGACACTAAAAAATTAGACACAAAATAATATATCAAAAAACAGTTCTTCAATTGAACTATAGGACATGCCGTCCAGATGTCAGCAAAGTGAAGCAGTATTCAGAGATAAAGCTGAGTGTGTTAAATACCATCTGTCTGCATGTGTTTCACACTCCATCTTTTTTTTTTTTTTGCATTACTAAAAATGATCAGGATTCCCTGGGTGGCACAAATTGTTAAGTGCTCGGCTATTAACCAAAAGGTTGGCAGTTCAAACCCACCCAGGAGCGCCTCAGAAGAAAAGCCTGGTGATCTGCTTCCAAAATGTCACAGCCATGAAAACTGTATGGTGCACGGTTCTACTCTGCACACGTGGTGTCACCATGACTCAGAATCGACTCAATGGCAAATAGTTATGGTTTTCAAAAATAACGTGCTCTTCAAATGGCTGAAAAGAATATAAAGTATAAGAGATCCATTTCAGAAAACCTGTAGTAATCAGTCGGGTTGCTCATTGTCCTAGATGTTGCCACAGACATAACATTTGTGAGAAACAAAGAAGAAACACACTGACCATTTTTCTAAGATACTTTTTCACAAATGTGTAAAATTGCTTGTGCAAATTATGAACCATATATCATGGATCTACTTTTTCTGTAACAGTGTAGACATCAAAAAGTTTGTATCATTGTAGAAAAGAAAAACTACGTGACCTTATGGAGAGATCAATTATCATTACATCAGAATTACTTGTTGTCCAAGAAGACATGACATTAATGCTCAGCACATAGTACCAATGACAGAAGTCATATAAATATCAATTTTATCAGTGTTCTGGACAGTATTCATAGAGTCTGCACTTTGATTTGGAAGATATCCTAAAAGTTAAAATAACTGAGAAAAATAACTCAACTTTTCTTAATATTCCCTGTCTCCATTTTCTAGATCTAAAGACTGGATCTCCAGTTCAATCGGCCTCTCTTCTTAAGCACAGAGCTAGCTGGGAAAACAGTAGAGCAGGGGCAGGGGACTTCTTAAAAGAGATAAAATCATAAAAACATGATGGAGACCGTGGAGATAATTTCATTCAACCAAAAACTTTAAATATGAAAATACTGAGGTTTGAAGAAGTAATACAATTTTTCCAAGGTCCCACATTTATTAGGGTCAGAGACAGGACTAGAACACACTGGACTCCTATACAAAGTGTTTTCTACTTTGCCCTTATCACAGATGTTGAGAGTTAAAAACTTACCTAAGTTGATTTTCATCTCTTTATATTTTATAACTTCATCCCTTCATGTTTTATACTTTTTTTCAAAGACATGCTGCCCACTAACCACTACATACAATGAATGTGCAAAATCAGACCACAGTGACCGAATTTACCCTGACTGCCTTCCCTGTTCTCCAGAAGCTTCAAATTTCCCTCTTTGCAGTTCTCTTGTTTACTTATATGCTTACTCTAATAGGAAATACTGTCATCATTTCCCTAATATGGGCTGATAATCGCCTCCAAACCCCAATGTACTTCTTCCTCAGTAATTTGTCAGTTTTGGACATTTTATACACTACTTCAGTTACCCCGAAGCTGTTAGCCTGTCTCCTGGAAAAAAGGAAGATCATATCCCTTGCTGGCTGCATCACTCAGACATATTTCTACTTCTTCCTGGGAACAGTGGAGTTCATCCTCTTGGCTGTCATGTCCTTTGACCGCTATGTGGCCATCTGTAACCCCCTGCGCTACACCATCATCATGAACAGTAGAGTCTGCCTCCTGCTGGTTCTGGGCTGCTGGGTGGGAGCTTTCCTGTCAGTGCTGTGTCCGATTATTGTGCTGTCCAGGTTACCTTTCTGCTTTAAGGAAATTCATCATTTCTTCTGTGACATTGGCCCTCTGCTAGAGGTGGCCTGTATTGATACTCATTTCATTGAGATGATAAACTTCCTCTTATCTTCCCTCGTCCTCCTGACATCACTGGTCCTCACCACTGTGTCCTACACCTATATCATCTCTACCATCTTGTGCATTCCCTCAGCCCAAGGACAGCAGAAGGCCTTTTCCACCTGTGCTTCTCACATCACCGTCGTCTCCATTGCCTATGGAAGCAACATCTTCATGTATGTCAGGCCCAGCCAGAGCCATCTGCTGGATTTTGACAAGGCGACTGCTGTCCTTACCACAATGGTGACCCCTCTTCTGAATCCCTTCATTTACAGTTTGAGAAATCAAAAGGTAAAGGAAGTCTTGAGAGAAGCAATCAGCAGACTCAGGTTCTCATTGCACAAGAGAACTTGAAACATTCATGACATTTTCTCAGAATGATTATTTTCAACTTTTTGACTCAGTGTGGAGAAAGGCATGTTTGAAAACCAGAAATCTAAGATGTGTAGGAAGCTATAAATAGCATTAGTGCCACATCAGAGGAAAGGTCTTGAAGTCAAGATCCAGAGGAGGCAATTCAGCCATAAATAGAACAACATGTTCTGAGCTCTGTTCTTGGATTGCCTCACACATGGACTTCCATGGATTAATGAAAAAGCACAGAAGTCAGAAATCCTGAATATCAAGCCTGGTTCTAATACTTTTTTTTGAAGAACCAGCTTTTGGCTTTGTTAATTCTTTCAATTGTTTTTCTGTTCTCTAATTCATTTAGTTCAGCTCTAATTTTTATTATTTGTTTTCTTCTGGTGCCTGATGGGTTCTTTTGTTGCTCACTTTCTATTTGTTCAAGTTGTAGGGACAGTTCTCTGATTTTGGCTCTTTCTTCTTTTTGTATGTGTGCATTTATCGATATAAATTGGCCTCTGAGCACTGCTTTTGCTGTGTCCCAGAGGTTTTGATAGGAAGTATTTTCATTCTCGTTGCATTCTATGAATTTCCTTATTCCCTCCTTGATGTCTTCTATAACCCAGTCTTTTTTCAGGAGGGTATTGTTCATTTTCCAAGTATTTGATTTCTTTTCCCTAGTTTTTCTGTTATTGATTTCTGATTTCTAGTTTTATTGCCTTGTGGTCTGAGAAGATGCTTTGTAATATTTCGATGTTTTGGACTCTGCAGAGGTTTATTTTATGACCTAATATTAATACTTTTTTTTTAATCAGGGGACACTTAGCCTACCTTGACTTTAGTTTTCTCATCTGTAAAGTGGGAAAAATAGTTCGTGCTTTCCTTTTCTTATTTTGTTATTATAGGCTTAACCAAGATAGCCTAGAAATGCAGCCACATGTGGTTAAGAATGGACACATTTTCCTGGGGCTTTTCAGATGTGGCAAAATGTTTGGTTTCACCTCTCACAGCTAAATACTATAGATAACAACAAAAACACCACCACCAGCAGCAACAAGGAAGAGGAGTAGTATAACCCAGGGATGGTATAATGCACTTAAATGTGTGTGTGTGTATATATATATATATGCATATATAATCTTCTTACAACCTTGAGATGCTGATATTATTATTACAGCCATTTTACAGTTAAGAAAACTGAGGTTTACAGAGGTTAAACTTCTCGCCCCAGGCCAAAACGCTGGTGAGTGGCAGAAATTTAGAGCATGTGAGCTTGGTCTCCTTTAACCCTCATGATATCATCAAGTGTGGAAGGGGAAGAAGATGAAGAGGAGAAACAGAAGTAAACCAGGAAGTTATCCATTCTTTCTGAAACCAGAAGTGTTCTCTGTCTGACTGAACAGCCCGGCAGATCAGAGCAGACCGAGAGTTGGATGCAGTCATCACAGATCATGAGAGGTCACTGGTTTGAAGGGAAAACCAGTTATTCAGAGGGCATAACTGATGGTGAGTCAGATGGACCATCTACGACAACTAGCCAATGTGTCCTTCATAAACAGAGAGTGAATTACAAATCTTAGGATTCATTTGGTTGGAAAAAAAAAAAAAAAACTAATCAAGCTAGCTTGAATGACAGTGTATTTATTATAACAACCAAGATAACATGAAACTCCAGAAGAGAAAAAGTAGCCAGACCTGCTTAGAGGCTAGAAGCAGGAACTAGAAATTCTTAAGGAACCCAGACAGGCATTCTTATCCCTTCTAAATCTCTAATCACTCTCCTTCTCTCTTAGAGGTCATATGGTCTCTGTATTACTGTTTTCCTCTACATACCTTGTGGTTGTTGGTGTGGTAAGTTGACCATTTTTAGATTGATCAAGGTGTGAGGCCACCACCCAGAAGTTGAATAGAGCAAGGGACCGCCCAGGGGAGAAGGGGAAATGGGAGAGGGGTCTTACACGTATCTAGGTGATGTAGTTCAGCAACAAGGTGCGGAGTCTCTGGATCGGAGAGCTCCGAAGGGCAGCAGTGTTTTGGGGTGTTTTATAAGCTACAAGGTTTGTCTTTTCTATGGTTAGCAGGCATTGGGTGAGTTTCATGTGGTATGTAAAGTAGAAAGCCTCTAATTGGCTAAAGCTGTTTTCTTGGACTCTAAAGCAATTGGATGTGTGAGAATTCAAGTTTGGTGCCAGCAGGCTTTGGGCTAATGGCCCTAGCCTGCTGTAAAGAAGTAAACAACATGGGAGCCATTTTAGGCCAATATACATCTCTGACCCATTTATGTAGCGATAAGCTGAAAAATGACCCCCAAACAGATCCAGGTTCTAGCCTCTGGAGCCTGTTCATGTTACCTTATATGGTTAGAGGATTTTGCAGGTGTGATTAAATTAAAAATTTTGAGATGGGGCGATTATCCTGGATTCTCTGAGTGGACCCTTAATGCAGTCACAGGGTCCTTATCAGGGGAAGACGGAAGGAGGTTTTACGTCACAAATAAAAAGGCAAAGTGATGATGGAAGCAGAGGAGAGATTTGAAGATGCTACATTGCTGGATTTAAAGATGGAAGAGGGGCCATGAACCAAGGAATGCAGCTCTAAAACCTGGAAAAGGCCAGGAAATGGGTTCTCCCCTATAAGCTGTAGCACAGACCTTCAAACACCTTGATTTGGGCCAGTAAAAATAATTACATACTTCCGGGCTTCAGAACTGTAAGAAAATAAATTTGTAATGTTTTAAGCTGTCAAGTTTGTGGTTACTGCAGCAACAGAAATTAATACATACTTGATTCATTTTTCTTTCTCTGCAGGCTGTTTTTCTCTATTTCTCTATGTACATGGAAGATAATCGCAGCTTCAGTTATTCACAAATATATGTATATATTTAATTACAGATATATATTCAATATATACAGGTACATAAATATCAATTATATTTGTTGCCCTCGAGCTGGCTGCAAGTCATGGCAACCCAGTGTACAATAGAACAAAATATTGCCTGGCTCTGCACCGTCTTTTCAACCACTGGTGTGCTCAATTCTACTGTGGTAGCCTCTGTGTATTTTGAATGGCTTCCAACTCAGGAGACTCATCTTCTTGCACCATATCAGACAATATTCTGTTATGATTCATAAGTTTTTCATTGGCTAGTTTTCAGTAGATTGCCAGGTCTTTCTCCCTAGTCTGTCTTAGCCTGGAAGCTCTGCTGAAACCTGTCCACCATGGGTGAACCTTCTGGTATTTGAAATACCAGTGGCAGAGCTTCCAGCATCACAGCAACACACAAGCCCCCAGGGTATGCCAAACTCACAGGTGGGTGAAGTGAATATATAGGCATACCTTGGAGATATTGCAGGTTCAGTTTCAGATCACAGCAATAAAGTGAATATCACAATAAAGGGAGTCACACCAATTTTTTTGTTTCCCAGTACATGTAAAAGTTATGTTTATGCTATACTGTAGTCTATTAAGTGTGTAATAGCATATTGTCTTAAAAAAAAACAATGTATATACCTCAATCAAAAAATACTTGATTGCTAAAAAATGCTAACCATCACCTGAGCCTTTAGCGAGTTGTAATCTTTTTGCTGGTGGAGGGTCTTGCTTTCATGTTGAAGGCAGCTGACTCATCAGGATGGTGGTTGCTGAAGGTTGGGGTTGCTGTGACAATTTCTTATAATAAGACAACAGTGAAGTTTACCACATCAATTGATTCTTCCTTTCACGAAAGATTTCTCTGTAACATGTGCTGCTATTCGATAGAGTTTTACCCACAGTAGAACTTCTTCCAAAATTGGAGTCGATCCTCTCAAACCTTGCAACTGCTTTATCAACTAAGTTTATGTAATATTCTAAATCCTTTGTTGTCATTTCAACATTCAGCATCTTCACCAGGAGTAGATTGTCTCAAGAAACCACTTTCTTTGCTCATCCATAAGAAGTAACTTCTCATCTGTTAAAATTTTATCATGAGATTGCCGTAATTCAGTCACATCTTCAACCTCCACTTCTAATTCCAGCTCTCCTGCTATTTCCACCACATCTGTAATTACTTCCTCCACTGAAGTCTTGAACCCTAAAAGTCAACCACAAGAGTTGGAATCAACTTCTCCCAAACTCCTGTTAATGTTGATATTTTGACCTTCTCCCATGAATCACAAATGTTCTTAATGGCATCTAAAATGCTATCTTAGTCATCTAGTGCTACTATAACAGAAATATCACATGTGGATGGATTTAACAAAGAGAAGTCTATTCTCTCACAGTCCAGTAGGCTAGAAGTGTTAATTCAGGGCACTGGCTCCAGGAGAAGGCTTTCTTTCTCTGTTGGCCCTGAAGGAAGGTCCTTGTCATTAGTCTTCCCTTGGTCTGGTAGCATCTCAGCCCAGCAACCTCAGGTCCAAAGAACACTCTCTGCTCCTGGTGCTACTTTCTTGGTAGTATGAGGTCCCCATAGCTCTCTGCTCACTTCTCTCTAGTATATCTCAAAAGAGATTGGCTAAAGACACAACCTAACCTTGTATATGTCATCGATATAGCTGCCACTAATCCATCTCATTTCATCATAGTGATAGAATTTACAACACATAGGGAAATCACATAAAATGATGGACAACCACACAATACTGGGAATCAAGGCAGGGTTGACAGATATTTTGGGGGACACAATTCAATGCATGACAAATTGTGAACTCTTTCCCAGAGGTTTTCAATTTACTTTGCCCAGATCCTTCAGAGGAATCACTATCTGTGGCAGCTATAGCCTTAGGAAATGTATTTCTTAAATAAGACTTGAAAGTCAAAATTACTCCTTGACCCATGGGCTACAGAATGGATGCTGTGTTAGCAGGTATGAAAACAACATTAAACTCCTGTATATCTCCATCAGAGCTCTTGGGTGGCCAGGTGTATTCTTAATAAGCAGTAATAATTTGAAAGGAATCTTTTTTTCTGAGCAGTAGATCTCAACAATGGGCTTAAAATATTCAGTAAACCAGTTGTTAAACAAATGTACTGTCATCCAGACTTTGTTGTTCCATTTATAGAGCACAGGCAGAGAAGATTTAATGTAATTCTTAAGGGCCCTAGGATTTTCAGAATGGTAAATGAGCATTGGTTTCAGCTTAAAGTCACCAACTGCATTAGCCCCTAACAAAAGAGTCAGCTTGTCGTTTAAATTCTCTTCTACAAAGACAAATTTATTTTCTCACAGTCTAGTGGGTTACAAGTCCAAATTCATGGCTTCAGCTCCAGGGGAAGGCTTTCTCTCTCTGTTGGCTCTGGAGGAAAGTCGTTGTCCTCAATCTTCCCAGGCTCAAGGAGTTTCTCAGACACAGGGACCCCCAGTCCAAAGAACTCACTCTGCTCCTAGTGCTGCTTTCTTAGTGGTATGAGGTCCCCATCTCTGCTTGCTTCCCTTTCCTTTTATCTCTTGAGAGATAAAAGGTGGTGCAGGCCACACCCCAGGGAAACTCCCTTTACACTAGATAGGGGATGTGACCTGAGTAAAGGTGCTGTGAAAATCCCACCCTTATCCTCTTAACATAAAATTATCATCACAAAATGGAGGACAACCACTCAATACTGGGAATCATGACCTAACCAAGTTGACACGTATTTTCAGGGGCATACAATTCAATCCATGACATAGGGCTTTGCTCTGGATTAGACTTTGGCTTAAGGGAATGCCGTGGCTGTTTGATCTTCTATCCAGACCACTAAAACTTTCTCCATATCAGCAAAAAGGCTATTTCGCTCTCTTTCATTCATGTGTTCACTACAGTAGCACTTTTAATGTCCTTCAAGAAGATTTCTTTGCATTCACAACATGGCTAACTGGAGCAAGAGGCCTAGCTTCAACTTCTCTCAGCTTTTAACATGCCTTCCTCTCTAAGCTTAATCATTTCTAGCTTTTGATTTAAAGTCAGAGGCTTGTAACTCTTCCTTTCATTGTAGGGTTATTAATTGGCCTAATTCCAATACTGTGTCTCAAGGAATAGGGAGGCCCAAAGAGAGGGACAGAGATGTGGGCAGTCAGAACACACACAACATTTATCAATTAAGTTCACTGCCTTATGTGGATGTGGTTTGTGGTACCCCAAAATAATTATAATAGTGACATCTAAGATCACTGATCACAGATAACCATAACAGATATAATAATAATGAAAAAGTTTGAAATATTGCGAGAATTACCAAAATGTGACACAGAGACACAAAGTGAGCATATCTGGTTGGGAAAACGGTGCTGATAGACTTGCTTGACAACAGGATTGCCACAAACCTTCAATATGTAAAAAATGCAATATCCACAAACCACAATAAAAATGAAGTATGCCTGTATGTGGATATATATTTTTAAATGGTCTGTGTTCAAAACCCAAATTCCTAGGAATGAGAATTAAATTGGTACACTTAGAATGAGATGCCCAATGTTAATTAACTTAATTGTAAGAGGAAGGGATGGCAAGGAGTCAAATCACCCCTCTCCACACAGCCACTCAGCAAGTGCTTCAGGGGCAAGCACTCTAAATAGAAGATGTAGGAGCAGAAAGAAGACAATAGACATCTCTGAGATCATAAAGGGTCTGGACTAGTGGGGTCATTGACTTTTTATCTACAATGGCAAGGATGGGGACCTTAAGAATTGTCATGGAATGTATCATGAAAGAGCAGGTAGATAAAGGGCTACCTTAAAAAACAGATTCAGAATACTAGAAAAGAGCGTAGGCTATCATAAAAATGCAGTGGACAGATTTTAAAGACAAAAAAAAAAAGTAGACAAACATCACCAAGAATGAAGCAGTCATATAATTTTCTGCCCTGTACAAAAAAAAAAAAAGTTTTTTTTTTTTTTTTTTTTTTTACTCATGACCAGACAGTAATGAAGATGGGATTTTGAAAGTTGCTGTATTCTTTCCACAAACTGAATTGCTTAAAACAACACAAGTTTATTATTTTACAGTTCTGTAGGGTTGCTATGAGTCAGACTGGACTTGAGAGCAATGAGTTTGTTTTTTATTTTTTTTTTTTTTGTAGGTCAGAAAAAACCAAAACAGTATGACTTTTTACAGTCTGTACTAAGTCTTAAAATCTCTATCTTTCATCGTCTACAGCTAGGAGAATTTAAAAATTCCATAATCTGAAGGACTGGTGATAAAACAACAAAATAACTGAGAATTATATATTTCCATTAGCTATGTTTGATTTTGGAAACCCTGGTGGGCTGCTAACCAAAAGGTTGGAAGTTCGAATCCACCAGGTGCTCCTTGGAAACTCTATGGGGCAGTTCTAGTCTGTCCTATAGGGTCACTATGAGTCAGAATCGAATTGACAGCAACAGGTTTTTTTTTTTTAATGTTTGATTTTATTTAAATCATTGTTAAGCAAAGATGTATATAGTTGTCCCTTTGTACTCTTTTCTTTTAAATGAATTTCCATGGTATTTAAAAGCCCTACTCTGGTATGATTAGGGCACAAAATGAAATTCTGAATAAATAATTTAAACATGATTTTAATGCCCAGGTAGGAATATCCTCAGATTGGGTCAGTCTTCAAACTGAAAATACAAAAATACTTCGACAAACTCTAAAGAAACATACAAATACATTGTTTTATTATGACGCTGATTATAATGATGATGATCATCAACACTGTCATGAGGAACAGATAATATTGGCTTCTAAATTGATTCTGATTAGTTGAGTCACTTGGAAATGTGAACTGCTGGTCCCAGGTTCTGAGACAGCTGGAAAGTCCTTGACTTTTCCTATAGTCTGCTATGACTAGTTGTTTTAAACTAGTTTTTTTTTTGTTTGTTTGTTTTCTATATGGGAGATTGTAAACGGAATAGTCTGTAGGAGTTTCAAACAATATCCCATGTGCTGGATAAATTGTATCCCTCCAACTACAGATGAAGGGGCATCCCTACTGGAGAATCACTGTTTTATGTAATGAGTTCCTTGTTCCTTCCGCTTTCCAGCTAATTCTCACATATTCCCCCTGACTCTGTTGTAATAAATCATACAGTAAGAATAACTACCAATGAACAACAGAAGAGTTCTCAAAAACTGTGGAAAAATATACCAAAGTATTTATTTCCAGTGGTAAAACTATACATGAATTTACTTCATTCTCAAAGTTTACTGAAAAGTAGTTGTCCATGTATGTGAACGCATGTGTGGTATATATTTTGGAGGCTTGTATTTTCACTGTGAGCTTTTAAAAATCCATTATGGTCTAGGATTTCTGACCAATTCCAAGGACATTGTTTAAAGTTAACAGAGTTTCCATTCATTAACATGCTTTCTCTTCTTCAGTACTTGGCAACATATAATTTTTAAAGTCTTAACTATTTTAGGTACCTCAGCCATTCGCAGTACAGATCTTGAAAATACCTGACCATCATGTAACCATACAATCAATGTAAAAAGAGAGGAGCTTGAAAATAATACGCTAACTATGAGAACTACTATATACGAACAAAAAAATAAAATACCAAGTTATTTCTAGTAGTAATGACACATACTCTTTACATGCAGAAATATACACATATGTCCTCCTGATGTAGGACAGAACTCTAAAAAACAAAAGTTTATAACAATCAAGCAAACACTGAATCAAGAAATAAGCAACATTGAAACGGTAGGAATCTTTGTGGATTTTTTTACTTGACCGTGCTGAACCTCTCCCTGGCTCAGGACCCAACCTGAGGACATCAGCCTGTCCTCCTAACGTGGGACTCTGGTGCCTGGTACCAGAGGAAGCAGAGCAGACTTTATTCTCAAACTCTTGAGTTTATGTATTCTAACCTGTGTGGTGCCTGTCTGAAGAATTGCCGCAAGCTTTTTTCTCTTTTTCCCTCTCTCAACCCATTCTGGACAGAAAAATGGCAGGAATTGCTCAAAAATGCTGTAAGGCAAACCATCAACTCATAGCCACCAGAGGCAATACAGTATAATAGAGACATAAAATAGACCACCTAAACCCTCGAAGGAAAAGCTGTGGAGTTTCTTCAGGAAATTAGGATTCAAAAGCACCAGTGTATATAGGATAATTTAGAAGCCATGTACATATTGTACATATTCAGGACAAGGTACATGCTCAGAAAAGGCTTGCAAAGAGGTGGGAAAATACAACCTACAATGAGAGGAAAAATCGATCAATTGAAACTGACCCAGAAATGACAGAGATGATAGAATTTGTACACAAAAACATTGAAACAGTCATTATTTTATCTGTATTCCATTTGTTCAAAGTATTAAAGGAAAGACTGACCACATTAAGTAGAAATAAAAACAACAATGTTTTAGATGACAAAATACACTAGAAGGAATTAATGGCAGTTTATTCACTGCAAAAGAAAAGAGTAGTGAATTCAAGACATTTAAAAAAATTGTCATTGAGTCAATTCTGACTCATAGAGACCCTATAAGTCAGAGTAGAACTGCCCCATAGGGTTTCCTAGGAGCAGTTGGTAGATTAGCTGACCTTTAGGTTAGCAGCTGAGCTCTTGACCACTGCACCGTCAGGGTTCCTCAAGAGATCAAGAAAAAAAACAACCCACTGCCATCAAGTTAATTCCAACTCATGGTGACCCTATCAAGAGATAGAGTAATAGAAACAATACAAAATGAAACACAGAGAAAAAAGTCTGAAAAAAATGAAAAGAGCATCAGTGAAATGTGAGAAAACTTCAAACAAATATATACTTACTTGGAGTTGCTAAAGGGGGAAAGGAACTGAAAAACATATGAAGAAATAATGATTAAAATTTTTCCAGATTTGATGAAAACTTCAAACCCAAAGATCCAAAAAGCTCAACAAACCCACACACACACAAGAAACATGAAGAAAACTACACAAAAGCACATTATGATCATAGAGCTAAAAACCAGTGTTAAAGATAATATATTAAAAGAAGCTGAAGGAGAAAGACCTATACATACAGAGAAACAAATATAAAGTAGCAGTACATTTCCTGTTAGAAGCCACATATTTCATCTATAGAAGATAATGAAGCAGCATCTCTAAAATACTGGGGAAAAAAATGAAAAACAAAAAAACTTTCAGATTTTTACCCAGTGAATTCATTACCCTGTAAAAATGTCTTTTAAAAACAAATATAAAACAAAATAACTTTTTCAGATATATATGTTTATTAAGTTTCTAACATATATGTATATATAAGTGTCATATTCTACTATGTAGATATATATACACGGTCACTATGAGTAGAAATCGACTTGACAGTAACGGGTTTTGTACACACACACACATATTATATACATATATATATATATTTGTTGTTAGGTGCCATCAATTTCAACTCATAGCTACAAGTAGAAATCGACTCAATAACAACGGGTTTTAATAATCATCATTGTCGATTCTAATACCAAAACCAAACCCACTGCCATCGAGTCAATTCCGACTCATAGTGACTCTATAGGGCAGAGTAGAACTGCCCCATACAGTTTCCGAGGAGCGCCGGGCGGATTTGAACTACTGACCAACAGATTAGAACTGCCCCACAGAGTTTCCAAGGAGCACCTGGTGGATTCAAACTACCAATCTCTTGGAAAGCAGCAGCAGCACTTACTCACTGTGCCATCAGGGTTTCCAATGTATGTATATACATATCGAGTCAATTTCAACTCATAGCGACCTCATGTGATGGACAGAGTAGAAAACAATAGAGTTTTCTAGGCTGTAATCTTTGTGGGAGCAGATAGCCAGATGCTTCTCCCATGGACCTAACGGGTGGGTTCAAACTGCCAACCTTCAGATTAGCTCCTGAGTATTTGACCATTGCACTACCATTGAGCCACCGAGACAAAATGGAGAATAGGATAGGAAGACAATAGAGTCATCCATAGGCTGTAGATCTGGATGAGGTCATGGAGTGTATGTATAAGAACAAAGATCTGTATAACGGGGAGATTATGGCCCAAGATTGATAAACTGGAGGTTGGAACATCAGAGATTGAGTAATTCCATGTAATGGCAAAATCCAGGTGATAACAATGAAGTACAACATTTAAGAGGCATGCAAGTGATGTTGGTTGCTAAGCGCTGTTCAGTCACTTCTGACTCATAATGACCCTACATGCAACATAAAGAAACACCGCCCAGTCCTGTACCATCCTTACAATTGTGCTTATGCTAGAACCCATCATTGCAGCTTCAGTGTCAATCCATTTCGTTGAGGGTCTTCCTCTTTTTTGCTGACACTCTACTTTCCAAAGCATGATGTCCTTTTCCACGAACTGGTCCCTCCCAAAAACATGTTCGAAGTATGTGAGACGAACTTTTACAATTCTCCCTTCCAAGGAAGAAACCCTGGTGGTGTACTGGTTAAGCACTACGGCTGCTAACCCAGTGGTCGGCAGTTCAAATCCACCAGGCACTCCTTGGAAACTCTATGGGGAAGTTCTACTCTGTCCTATAGGGTCGCTATGAGTCAGAATCGACTCGACGGCAGTGAGTTTTTTTGTTGTTGTTGTTTTGTTTTGTTTTTTGGTTTCTTCCAAGGAACATTCTGGCTGTGCTTCTTCCAAGACACATTTATTCCTTCTTCTGGCAGCCCATGGTATATTCAATATTCTCTCCAACACCATAATTCAAAGGCATCAATTCTTCTTTGCTCTTCCTTTTTCATCGTCCAGCTTTTGGATGCATATGAGATGGTTGAGAACACCATGGCTTGCATCAGGCAAACCTTACTCTCCAAGATGATATCTTTGTTTTTTAATACTTTAAAGAGGTCTTTTGTGACAGATTAGCCCAATGCAATGCATCGTTTGATTTCTTGACTTCTGCTTCCATGGGTGTTGATTTTGGATCCAAGAAAAATGAAATCCTAGAAAACTTCAATATCTTCTCCATTTATCAAGATGTTGCTTATTGGTCCACTTTTGAGAATTTTTGTTTTCTTTATTCTGAGGTGTAATCCGTACTGAAGGCTGTAGACTTTGATTTTCAACAGTAAGTACTTCAAGTCCTCTTTGCTCTCAGCAAGCAGGATTGTGTCATCTGATTATCATAGACTGTTAGTCTTCCTCCAATAATGACATCTCGTTCTTCTTCATATAATCTCGCTTCTCAGATTATTTGCTCAGTATACAGACTGAATAAGGATGGTGAAAGGATACAACTTTGATGCACACCTTTCCTGATTTTAAACCATACAGTATTCCTTGTTCTTTTCAAACAACTGCCTCTTGGTCTAAGTACAGGTTACGCATGAGCACAATTACCAGTTCCAGAATTCCCATTCTTTACAAGGTTATCCATAATTCATTATGATCCACACAGTCCAATGCCTTTGTGTAGTCAATAAAACACAGGTAAACATCTTTCTGGTATCCTCTGCTTTGAGCCAACATCTACCTGACATCAGCAATGATATTCCTCACCCCACATCCTCTTCTGAATCCAGCTTGAACTTCTGGCAGTTCCCTGTCAATTTACTGCTGCAACTGCTTTTGAATGATCTCTAGCAAAATGTTATTTGTCTGTGATATTAACGATTTTATTTGATAATTTCTGCATTCTGTTGGATCATCATTCTTTGGAATAAGCACAAATATGGATCATTTCCAGTTGGTTGGCCAGGTAGCTGTCATCCAAATTTCTTGGCATAGATGAGTGAGCATCTCCAGCACTGCATCCATTTGTTGAGACATCTAAATTGGTATTCCATCAATTTTGGAGCCTTGATTTCGCCAATGCCTTCAGTGCAGCTTGGACTTCTTCCTTCAATGCCGTTATTTCTTGATCATATGCTACCTTCTGAAATGGTCGAACATCGACCAATTCTTTTTGAAGCAGTGACTGTGTGTATTTCTTCCATCTTCTTTTGATGCTTCTGGTATCATTCAATAATTTGTTCATAGAATCCTTCAATATTGCAACTTGAGGCTTGAATTTTTTCTTCATTTCTTTCAGCTTGAGAAATGTTGAGCCTCTTCTTCACTTTTTATTTCATTATAAAATATACTTTGCACATTTCATTATAAAATATACTTTGTCTTCTCAAGCCACTCTTTGAAATCTTCTGTTCAGCTCCTTTACTTCATCACTTTTTCACATTCACCTTAACTGCTCTACATTCAAGTGCAAGTTTTCTTCTGATATCCATTTTGATCTTTTCTTTCTTTCCTGTCTTTTTAATGATTTTTTGCTTTCTTCATATATGACATCTTTGATGTCATCCCACAACTCATCTGCCAGTTTGTCATACTGTGGTGGCTTGCATGTTGCTGTGAAATTGGAAGCTATGCCACTGTAATTTCAAATGCCAGCAGGGTAACCCATGGTGGACAGGTTTCGGTGGAGCTTTCAGACCAAGGCAGACTACAAAGAAGGACCTGGTGGTCTACTTCTGAAAAAACAAATTAGCCAGTGAAAACCTTATGAACATCAGCAAAACATTCTCTGATATAGTGCCAGAAGATAAGTTCCTCAGGTTGGAAGCCACTCAAAACACAACTGAGGAGGAGCTGCCTCCTCAAAGTAGAATTGACCTTAGTGATATAGATGGAGTAAAACTTTTGGGACCTGCATTTGCTGATGTGGCATGATTGAAAACGAGAAGAAACAGCTGCAAACATCCATTAATAATTGAAACATAGAATGTATGAACTATGAATCTAGGCCAATTAGAAGTCATCAAAAATAAAATGGGCGGTGAGAGACAGATGGTGGACAAGTCAGACAGACTAAGCCATCCTGCTGCAACAAAGACCTGAAAAACCAATTAAAACAGATATAGACGTCAATCCTGGCACCCTGAACCTTAAATGAAGGGATAAAGTATTAGATTGGAAGTCACTAAAAAGAAGAAGAAACTGATAGAAAACTGGGAAGGAATAGAGATATGCAGAGGAAGTTCTGGGCCAAACAGCATGGCCATCTTGGAATAATAACAACCCCACACAGAGAAAGACACCTCCACAGAATTCCCAATAGGAGACAGGGGTATGGCGTTGACACGCCCACGACTAAGTAATGCCACGTAGGCTGGTAACAGCTCAAGGTGAAGACCAGACTCTCTCACCCAGTAAAAACAGGAGCATGTTCCTATAACCCATACCCCTCTCATGAACAGTGGCTGTAAGTGCCCCCATCACAGCAACCTTGATGCTGGAAACCACAGCACCAACCCAACCTTTTGATGTCCTCCATCTAGCCCCATCTACCCCTTCATTCATCCCCCTACCTCTCTCCTCAATCCCACTGGCCATGGCCCTGAAGAGACCCAGCCTGGAACCCAAACCCCTTCCCAACAGCTCTGAACACCTCCTGCTGCTGCCCATGGACCTTAGGAGAACTGATCCAGATCCCAGGCCTCATCCCACTGAATCTGGAACACTCCTGCCACTGCCGAGGGACCTAAGGGGACAACAGCCTGAGCCCCAGGCCTCTTGCCTTCACTCTGGGTGCTTCCTGCCCCCTGCTGAAGACCCAAAGTGTCCCAGCCTGGAAACCAGGCATTTCCCTCAATCAGGCCCCCTCCTACCAAATGCCACAGATCTGCACCACAGATAAGTGACCATCTTCTGCCCTTTCCCACCTCCTGGATCTACCCTGCTGAACCATAGCTGAGCAACTGATCCTGCACACATGGACAAGGTGGTGAGAACTATTGTGCCCACATGCAAGCAAGCAATAATGCAGGCCTCCCCACTCACTCAGACATAACCAAACAAAACAAGAAAAGTAGGACAAAACAAACTTACAATCAATAAATAAAGACGATAATACCAGAATGTCTCAAGACAGCAGACAACACCAAAACATATTTAAAAAAAAAAAAAAAAAGGACAAAATGGATCCAGTAAGTAAACAGTTGACCTTCTGGCAGGAGAAAAGTTACTGAAACTACCTGTTACGGAATTCAAAAGTCTAATATTCAAGGCTCCCCAAGAGATTAGGAAAGAGATCAAGGAAAATGCTGACAAAATCTTGGAAAACACAGACATAACCAGGCAAAACATGGCCCAAACCAAGGAAAATACAGACAAAGCAATAGAAGAATTCAGGAAAATAATACAAAAACAAAATGTCAAAATAAATAAAAATTAGAAATCACACAAAAACAGCAATCAGAAATCCAAAACACAAACAACAATATTTCAGAAATGAACAATGTAATAAAGGATTTAGGAGCAAATTTGAAACAATGGAAGAATCAGTGAAATCAAAGACAAATCCAAGGATGCCACTTTACTTGAAGAAAAATCTGACAAAACAATGAATAAAACCTAAGAACTATGCAGAATAAAATGAAAAGAAAAAAATTGCACATAATCAGAGCTCCAGAATAGGGGCAGAAAATGGAAAAGACACAGAGGATCACTGAAGATTTGCTGATAGAAACATTTGCTAATATCATGGAAGATGAAAAGCTGACCATCCAAGAAGCACAATGAACCCGTATAGAATACATGCCAAAATAAAGTCACCAAGACATCATAATCACGTTCGCCAAAAATAAAAACAAAGAAAGAATCCTGAGAGCAGCTCGAGAAAAACAAAGTCACACACAAGGGGGAAACAATAAGACTAAGCTCTGATTGCTCAGCAGAAACCAGGAGGGCAAGAAGGCAATGAGATGACATATATATAAAACCTTGAAACAAAAAAATGGCCAAACAAGGATAATGTATCCTGCAAAATTCTCTCTCAAACATGATGGCAAAATAGGGACATTTTCAGATAAACAGAAATTAAGGGAATTTATAAAAAAAAAAAAAAAACTTACAAGAATTATTAAAGGGAGTCCTTTGGCTAGAGAACCAACAGCACCAGACAACAACCTGAATCTATGAAACAGGTCAGTATCAGCCACATATTGACTTAGGTAATGAACTACCAAGGATAAAACAAAACTAAAAGATTCAAAACAGGAAACTAGAAACGTCAATCTGTAAATGAAGACAATGTCAGGAAAATAAAAAGGGGGAGCACATGGTGTAAATATAGAACTTTCAAGTAGAGAGCAAGTTAAGGTGATATCACGTAATAAAAGGCTGGATCAAACTTAAGAAGATACAGGTAAATTTCAAGGTCACCACAAAGAAAGTTAACAAACTTACTCATCAAAATAAAGAAGAAAAACATAAAGTTTCATTAAACACAAAATCGACAATAACAAAAGAAACTAAAAGAAATTGCACAAATGAAAGGAACTCAGCACAGAATAAAAGGAACAAAGAAAACAACAGCACCACTAAAGCACTACAAGATGTCAGCAATAAACTCACACCTATTGATAAATCAGTAATCGCACTGAATGTAAATTGCTTAAATGCACCTGTAAAGAGACAGGGAGTGACAGAACGGATTTAAAAAAAAAAAAAAAAGGACCTATCAATATGCTGTCTACAAGAGGCACACTTTAGACACAAAGACATAAATATATTAAAAGACAAAGGACAGAAAAAAATAAATCAAGCCAACAGCAACCAAGGAGAGCAGGAGTAGCAGTGCTAATCTCAGTTAAATAGACTTTAAGGCAATAACCACCATAAAAGACAAGGAAGTATACTATATAATGATTAAAGGGACAATCCACTATGATGACATAACCATCTAAATATCTATGCGCACAATGACAGGACACCAAAATACATAAAATAAGCTCCAACAGCACTGAGAAGAATAATTGGCAATTCCACATTAATAGGAGACATCAACACACCACTCTCGGTAAAGGACAGAACATATAGAAAGAAACTCAACAAGGATACAGAAGATCTAAAGACCACATTCAACCATCTTGACCTCATAGACATATATAGAACACTCTACCAATAGCAGCAAAGTACACATTCTTTTCCAGTGCTCATGGGACATTCTCCAGAATAGATCACATCTTAGTCCACAAAGTAACCATCAACAAGATGCAAAACACTGGACCAGACTTACGGGTCTGACAGACACCGAACAGACCCTGAGAGTATGGCTCCTGGACACTCTTATATCTCAGTAATAAAGTCACTCCTGAGGTTTACCCTTCAGCCAAAGATTAGACAGGCCCATAAAACAAAATGAGACTAAATGGGCACACCAGCTCAGGGGCAAGGATGAGAAGGCCAGAAGGGCAGAAAAATTGGTAATGGGTTACCCAAGATTGAGAAGGGGAGTGTTGACATGTCGTGGGGTTAGCAACCAATGTCACAAAACAATATGCATATTAATTGTTTAATGAGAAACTACTTTGCTCAGTAAATCTTCATCTAAAGTACGCCAAAAAAAATGAAAAAAAAAAAAGTTTAGTGAATCACTCAGGCCACTGTGTTGAGAACAGACTATAGAGTTACCAGGGCAGAACCAAGGAAGTCAATTAGGAAATTTCTTAATATTCAGGTGGGAGGTGACAATGGCTCACATGGGACCTCAGGTAGAAGCAATAGAGGTAGAGAAAAGTGGTTGTATTCTGGACATATTTTGAAGTTAGACACCCAATGCCAAGAAAATGTGCTACTTGTTTGTACAAACAAGTCATGGCAGCAATTGCTCTCCCTGTTTATGCCCAGCAAAGCATGGTTTCCTCATTGTGTGGGTCTGGGGTAGGAGTTTGATTAGCTGTATACTGAGGAAAACATCTCAGGATTTATGTACCCAGTGATTGTGAGACAATACATTAGTGGTGCCAAGGGGTAGCCTGGGGCCCATACCATAATCTCCGTCAACACCCATACTCCAAAAGCCACTAGAAATAAACACAAATAAGCTCTCATTATGCTGTGATACAATGGCTCCATCTCTGGGTATAAAACCTCTTCCAAGATATGAAGTTTGGTCATTAAAAATTAACTTTAAACTGAGAATATGGTCCCCAGACACCCTTTTAACTCAGTACTGAAGTTACCCATAAGGTTCACCCTCCAGCCAAAGATTAGACAGGCCTGTAAAACAAACAATAATACACGTAGCTCAACCATATATATGAGACTAAATGGACATACCAGCTCAGAGGCAAGTACGAGAAGGCAGGAGGGGACAGGAAAGCTGAAAGCAAATGGAAATGGGGAAGCCAAGGTTGAGGAAGGGGAGAGAATGACATATCATGGGGTTAGCAACCAATGTCACTAAATAAAATGTGTATTAATTATTAAATGAAAAACTAATTTGCTATCTTCACCTAAAGCATAATTTAAAAAAAAAAAATTCCAAAACATTGACCTAATACAAAGCATGTTCTCTGATCACAACATATTAACAGTAGAAATTAATAAAAGGTAGAGCAATGCAAAAGATAAAATACATGGAAATTGAATACTGCATTGCTTTAAAAAAAAAAAACTGGGTAATAAAAGAAATCAAAACATTTCTAGAATCAAATAAGAATGAAAACACATTATTCTCAAACCTTTGGGACACTGCAAAGGCAGTGTTCAGAGGTCAATTTATATCAATAGGCACACACATCAAAAAAGAAGAAAGGGACAAAATCAAAATGTTAGCTCTACAACTTGAATAAATAGAAAAAGAACAGCAAAAGAAACCCACAGTCAGCAAAAGAAAGGACATAATAAAGATCAGAGAAGAAGTAAATGAATAGAGAATAGAAAAACAGTACAAAAAATCAACAAAACCAAAAGTTGATTCTTTGAAAAGATCAACAAAATCAACAAACCACTGGCCAAACTGACAAAAGTAAAAAGGAAGCAAATAAGAAATGAAATGGAGAACATTACAACAGACACAACTGAAATAAAAACGATCATAACAGAGTACTATGAAAAGCTGTTTCCAACAAAGTTGAAAACCTAGAGTAAATAGACAAATTTCTAGAAATACACTACCTTCCTAAACTAACACACACTGAGGTACAAAACCAGAAAAGACCCACAATAAGAGACTGAAAAGGTAATTTTAAAGAAAAAATCCCAACAAAAAAAAGCCCTGGCACAGGTGGTTTCACTGGAGAATCCTACCAAAGGTTCAGAGAAGAGCTTGCACCAGCACTATCAAACTATTTCAGAACATAGAAAAGGAAGGAATACCTCTGAATTAATTCTATAAAGCCAGCATAACCCTGATACAAAAAACAGGCAGAGAGAGTGAAATAAGTCAATCACAAAAAGACAAATATTGTATGAGACAACTACTGTAAAAGCTTATGAAAAGGTTTACATACAAAAACAATATGGTTATAAGGGAGGAGAGGGGTGGGGATGGAAAAACAATAGTCAATAGATAAGCGGTAACTTTGGTGAAGGGTAAGGCAAGCGGTAACTTTGGTGAAGAGTAAGGCAGTGCACAATATTGGGGAAGTCAACACAGCCTGTACAAGCTCCGTAGACACACCCCAACTCCTTGAGGGACCGAATTGCTAGGCTGAGGGCTGTGGGTACCATGGTCTCAGGGAACATCTAGCTCAATTGGCATAAGAGAGTTTATAAAGAAAATGTTCCACCTTCTACTTCGGTGAGTAGTTCTGGGGTTTTAAAAGCCTGTGAACAGCCATCTAGGATACTCTGGTGGTCTCACCCCTTCAGGAAAGGAAGAATGAAGAAAACTAAAGACACAAGGGAAAGATCAGTCCAAAGGGCTAATGGACCACATCTACCACGGCCTATAGCAGACTGAGTCCAGTACAACCACATGGTGCCTGGCTACCACCACTGACTGCTCTGACAGGGATAACAATACAGGCTCCCAGACAGAGCTGGAGAAAAATGTAGAACAAAATTCTAACCCAAAAAGAAAGACTAGTCTTGCTGGCTGACAGAGACTGAAGAAACCCTGAGAATATGGCCCCCAGACACCCATTCAGCTCAGTAATGAGCCCACTCCAGAGGTTCACACTTCAGGCAAAGGTTGAACAGGATCATGGAACAAAATGAGACTAAAGGGGTACACCAGCCCCAGGGCAGGGACTGGAAGGTAGGAGGGAACAGGAAAGCTAGTAATAGGGAACCCAGGGTTGAGAAGGAAGAATGTCAACATATTGTGGTGTTGTTAACCAACATCATAGAACAATGTGTATACTAACTGCTTGATGAGAAATTAGTTTGTTCTGTAAACCTTCACCTAAAGTTCAATAAAAAAAAAAAAAAACAGGCATTGTAGACTAATATCTTTCATGAATATAGATGTCTTCATTATCTAAAAAAAAAAAAAAATTATCTAGTGCTGCTATAACAGAAATACCACAAATGGATGGCTTGAAAAAACAGAAGTTTATTCTGTCACAGTTTAGGAGTCTAGAAGTTCGAATTCAGGCTGGAAGCTCCAAGGGAAGACTTTCTATCTCTGTCAGACCTGGCCTGTGTTCAGTGTTCCCCTGGTCTAGGAGCTTCTGAGCAGTGTTCCCCTGGTCTAGGAGCTTCTGAGCACAGGGACTCTGGGTCCAAAAGACACACTCCCCTCCTGGTTCTTCATTCTTCATGGTAGGGGATCCCCCAGTCTCTCTGCTGGATTCTGTTTTTTAATATCTCAAAAAAGCTTTACTAAACATGAACCTAATATTGCATATTGAGTCCTGACTTATTAAC
The DNA here is from genome assembly GCF_030014295.1 of Loxodonta africana. NCBI lineage: Eukaryota > Metazoa > Chordata > Mammalia > Proboscidea > Elephantidae > Loxodonta > Loxodonta africana. The sequence continues at coordinate 72,598,904 of NC_087356.1, forward strand.
ATAACTGCTTCTCATTCTGCCTCATTAACATCATAGAGGTAGGATTTTAAAAACATAGGAAAATCACATCAGATGACAAAATGGTGGACAATCACACAATCCTGGGAATCATGGCCTAGCCAAGTTGACACACATTTTGGGGGCACACAATTCAATTCATATCATAGATGCAAAAACTCTCAACAAAATTCTGGCAAAGCAATTCAGCACCTTATAAAAAAAAATACTCTGTGACCAAGTGGGATTAATATCAGGTACGCGAGGATGGTTCAACAATGGAAAATCAATCAACATAATCCACCACATAAAATAAAAGAAATGAATTACATGATCATCTTAATACGTGCAGAAAAGACGTTCAGTAAAGTCCAACACCTATTCCTAATAAAAACTTTCAATAAGATAGAGATAGAAGGGAAATTCTTCAACATAATAAAGGGCATATATAGAAAACTAACAGCTGACACCATTCTCAAAGGAGAGAGGCTGAAAACATTCCCCCTGAGAATGGAAACAAGAAAAAGATGCTCTTTATCACCATTCCTAAGCTAGAGGAATAAGATAAGAAAAAGAAATAAAGGACATTCAAATTTGTAAGGAAGAAATAAAACTATCCCTTTCTGTGGATGATATGATACTACACATAGAGAGCCTTAAAGACTCCGCAAGAAAACTACTGAAACTAACAGAAATGTTTGACAGAGTAGCAGGATACAAAATAAACATACAAAAATCAGTTGGATTCCTATACACCAATAAAAAGAACTACAAAAAAGGAAATTGGAAAGCAGTACCATTCATTTATGACAGACCCTAAAAAAGTAAAATACTTAGGAATAAATCTAACCAGGGATGTAAAAGACCTATACAAAGAAAAGTACAAAACACCACTGCAAAAAACCAAAAGACACCTACATAAACGGAAAAACATACCATGCTCGTGGATAAGTACATTCAACATTGTGAAAACGTCAATTCTACCCAAAGCAATCTACAAATACAATGCAATCCCAATGTAAATACCACAGCATTCTTTAACAAGGTGGAAAAACTAATCATTAACTTTTTAAAGGAAAGAGGCCCTGAATAGGTAAAGCATTATTGAAGAATAACTACCTGACCTCAAAACCTAATATACAGCTATGGTAGTCAAAACAGCTTGGTACCGGTACAACGACAGACACGTTGATCAATGGAACAGAATTGAGAACACAGACACAAATCCATCTACCTACAGCCACCTGATCTTTGACAAAACCCCAAAGTCCATTAAATGAGGGAAAACACAGTCTTTTTAACAAATGGTGCTGGCAAAACTGGATCTCCAACTGTAAAAAAAATGAAACAGGACCCATACCTCACACCATACACAAAACTAATTCAAAATGGATCAGAGACCTAAATAGAAAACCAAAAACTATAAAGATCATGGAAGAAAAAATAGGACCAACACTAGGGGCCCTAATACATGGCATAAACAGGGTACAAACTATAATTAACAATACACAAACCCCAAAAGATAAGCTAGAAGAATGGGATCTTCCAAAAAGTAAACACTTACGCTCCTCAAAAAAATTCACGAAAAGTAAAAAGAGAACCTACAGACGGGGAGAAAATTTGGGGCTGTAACATATCCAAAAAAGGTCTAGTCTTTAAAATCCACAAGAAAATTCAACACCTCTACAATAAAAAGACCAGTAATCCAATTAAAAAATGGGCAAAAGATATGAAAAGACGCTTCACCAAAGAAGACACTCAGCAGCTAACAGGCTCATGAAGAAAAGCTCGTGATTATTAGCTGTTAGAAAAATGCAAATCAAAATCATGATGAGATACCATTTCACCCCATCATTAAGACCATCAATCAAAAAAATAATAATAACAAATATTGGAGAGGCTGCAGGGAGATCAAACTCTTATGCATTGCTGGTGGGAATGCAAAATGATACAACTATTTTGGAAAATTATATGGTATTTCCTTAAAAACTGAGAAATAGAAATACCATATCATCCATCGATCCCACCTCTAGGAATATATTCCAGAGAAATAAGAGCCATCATAGGAATAGACATATGCACACCCATGTTCATTTCAGCATTATTCAAAAAACAAAAACAACCTAAGAGCCCAACAACAGATGAATGGATAAACAACTATGGTACATACACACAATGGAATACTATGCAAAGACAAAGAGCAATGATGAATCTGGGAAATGTCTCGTAACATGGATGGTTCTGGAGAGCATTATGCTAAGTGAAATAAGTCAATCACAAAAGGAAAAATACCGTATGAGACCTCTATTATAAAAACACGAGGAGGCGGGGCCGATATGACAGAGTAGTCAGACACTTCTGGGGGTTCCTCTTACAACAAGTGAATCAATTATATATGACAATCTAGAAGGCCTGAACATCAAAGGCAAAGTTGAGGAATTGGGCTATGTGGCGGGGGAGCGGGAGATGGTTCAGAAGCAGTGAGGAGTTGTCAAACCTGACCCAGTAAGAACGGACACCATGCAGGTTGGATCTGCTTGCATGAGTGCAGTGAGGCAAGCAGTCAAATGCAGTGAGGCAAGCAGCTGTTTTCCTTATTTTCTACATTGGGGAGACTGAGTGGCACAGAGTTCACTCACGCCTCCAGAATCAGAGAAAAGTGGCAGTCTCTGCAAAAGATAAGTACTTACATCTAATCTACTGCAGAAACCAAGAAACACTCTTTTGGAAAAAACTGTCTCCCAATTAATAGACCCCTCCCTGCTCTGTACCAGGTCCTGAGCTGGCTTCAGGTAAAGCCACTTTCCCTGAGCTAGAAGTAGGACCTGCCAAGCACCCTGAGGCATCATCCTGGCCTTAAAGAAGTAACAAATTAACAAACAGGCGGAAAAATAATCTGCTGGCTCCTCAAAGCTGGGAACTCAGGGCAGAAACAGCTCCTTTGCCTAGGCACAGGTACAAGCGGTCCACAGAGTATGAATGCCTTTCACCCCTGCATAGGCCTGTGTGGGCCCATTTGGACAGCATAGGACCTCATCAGCACAGTAAAACAGGGTATATACCTGAAGTCTAACTTCAATTGTTTCAGCTCTATGGTAGAGAGGCAGGTTCGTGACGTTTGACGCTGCTCTGCCTATTAAGCAAGGTCTTCATCTACCTACATGAGGGGCCTGAGGGCTGGTGGCTTCAGCCATGCCACCAAGCCACCACAACAGGGTTCCAAGGATAGGTGGTGCCTCCTAGTCCTTACAGCCAACAGCATTGAGTTCCGGCTGCAAACCTACGCACCTACGTACTCTAGGGAACAGGGACACACTTTCTTCACAGATACTCAGGGGCAGTTGTTAGCCTCCTGCCTAGCTCAGTGCCTGACCTCTACTGCAGCCAGATACTGTGCCTAAACCAATCATCCCTGCTCGTCTAAGACTCTAGATGAGAGCCTGCACCACACACTTGGTAACCAACTACCTGGACACCTAAGCTGAATCCATAAAAGAAAATTAAAAGGACTCCTGGGCTCATATACCTAGTAACAGCTCTAACCACCTGGTGACAGGGCTTTAGAGCTTCAAAGGCAAAAATAATAAAGCTAGTTCACTCGAGCTGTCTATTTAGGCATTACAAAACAAAACAAGAAGCTAGGACACGATAAGCAAACACACAAAAAATAAATACAATAACTTATTGATGGTTCAGAGACAAAGTCAATATCAAATCACATAAAGATTCAGACCATGCTGGCTTCAGCAAGCTCCCAAAACAAAAAATCACAAAATCTTCTGGATGAAGAGAACTTTCTGGAACTACAAGAGGAAGAATACAAAACTCTTCAGAAGATCAGGCAAAACGCAGAACAAGCCAAGAAACACACATTTATAGCATTACAGGAACTAATAGAAGACCATAATGACAAATTTAATAGCCTGTGAGAATCCATACAGAGACAACAAACAGAAATCCAGAAGATTAACAATAAATTTTCAGAATTAGACAACTCAACAGAAAGTCATAGGAGCAGAATTGAGGGAATGGAAGTCAAAATTAGTGAGATTGAAGATTAAGTACTTGATGCCAACATATTTGATAAAAAATCAGATAAAAGAATTTAAAAAATGAAGAAACCCTAAGAATTTTGCAGGACTCTATCAAGAGAAATAACCTATGAGTGATTGGAGTACAAGAACAGGGAGGAATAACAGAAAATACAGAGAGAATTGTTGAAGATTTGTTGGCAGAAAACATCCCTGATATTGTGAAACACGAGAAGATATCTAGCCAAGATGCTCATCTAACCCCACACAAGGTACATCCAAAAAGAAATCAAGATATAATCAAATTGCTAAAACCAAAGATAAAGACAATTTTAAGAGCAGCTAGAGATAAACGAAAAGTCTCCTACAAAGGACAGTCAATAAGACTAAGCTCAGACTACTCAGCAGAAACCATGCAGGCAAGAAGGCAATGGGATGACATATTTAAAGCCTTGAAAGAAAAAAATTGCCAGCCAAGAATTACATGTCCAGAAAAATTGTCCCTCAAACATGAAGGCGAAATTAGGAAATTTCCAGATAAAGAGAATTTTAGGGAATTTGGAAAAAGCCAAACCAAAATTAAAAGAAATACTAAAGGGAGTCCCCTTGTTAGAAAATCAGCAACACTTGATAACAACCCAAGATTAGAACACAGGACAGAGCAACCAGATAGCAACCCATATACAGAAATCACAAAAATAAAAGATAAAATGCTCGAAACAGGAAAACAGAGACATCATTATGTAAAAGATGACAACATTAAATCAAAAAAGAGGGACTAAAAAAATGTAGTCATAGATCTTTCATATGGCGGGGAAGTCAAGGCGATATAAAGAAAAAAGTTTCATTTAAACTTAGGACAATAGGAGTAAATGTTAAGGTAACCACAAAGGAAACTAACAATCCTACACATAAAAATAAAAAAACAAGAAAAACCTAAAGGCTCAGTAAATAAAAGCACAACAACAATGAAAAAGAAGAAAAGAATACTTAAAGAATAACTCTTCAGCACAGAAAATTAAGTGGAAAAAAGAAACTGTCAATAACAAGAACAAAAAAGACACCAAAATGACAGCACTAAATTCATAACTATTAATAATTATGCTGAATGTAAATGAACTAAATGTACCAATAAAGAGACAGTGGCAGAACGGATTAAAAAAAAAAAACCACGATCCACTGATATGCTGCCTATAAGAAACACACCTTAGACTTAAAGACACAAACAAACTAAAACTCAACGGATGGAAAAATACATATCAAGCAAACAACAATCAAAAAAGGAGCAGGAGTGGCAATATTAATTTCTGACAAAATAGACTTTAAAGTTAAATCCACCACAGGGGATAGGAAGGACACTACATAATGGTCAATATACCAGGAGGATATAACCATAACAAATATTTATGCACCCAACAACAGGGCTCCAAAATACGTAAACTCTCACAGCATTGAAAAGGGAGATAGACAGCTCCACCATGATAGCAGGAGACTTCGACTCATACCCGTTCTGGTGGACAGAACATCCAGAAAGAAGCTCAATAAAGACAGGGAAGATCTAAATGCCACAATCAACAAACTTGACCTCACAGACATACACAGAACACTCCACCCAACAGCAGCCAAATATACCTTCTTTTCCAACGCACATGGAACATTCTCCAGAATAGGACACATATCAGGCCATAAAGCAAGCCTTAACAGAATCCAAAACATCAAAATACTACAAAGCATCTTTTCTAACCATAAAGCTATGAAAGTAGAAATCAATAACACAAAAAACCAAAAAAAATCAAACACATGAAAACAGAAAAACGCCTTGCTCAAAAACTACTGGGTTATAGAAGATATTAAGGATGGAATAAAGAAACTCATAGAATCCAATGAGAAGGAAAACACTTCCTACCAGAAACCTGGGATACAGCAAAAGCAGTCCTCAGAGATCAATTTATAGCAATAAATGCACACATCCAAAGAGAAGAAAGGCCCAAAATCAAAGGATTATCCCTACGACTTGAACAAATAGAAAGGCAGCAGCAAAAGAAACCCTTGGGCACAAAAAGAGAGCAGATAATAAAAATTAGCACAGAATTAAAGGAAATAGAGAACAGAAAACAATCGAAAGAGTTAACAAGTCCAAAATCTGGTTTTTTGAAAAGATCGACAAAATCGATAAACCAGTGGCCAAACTGACAAAAGAAAAAACAGGAATCAAATAACCCATATAAGAAATGAGATGGGCGATAACCCAACAGACCGAATTGAAATTAAAAGAATCACAGAATAAAATGAAAAATTGTACTCTAACAAATTTGAAAGCCATGGGGAAATGGATAAATTTATAGAAACACACTATCTACCTAAACTCACACAGAGGTAGAACAACTAAATAAACCTATAACAAAGAAGAGATTGAAAAGGTAATTAAAAAACTCGACCTCCCCCGCCCCCCCCAAAAAAGCCCTAGTCCTGATGGCTTCACTGGAGAAGTCTACCAAACTTCCAGGGAAAAGTTAACACCACTACTAGTAAATGTATTTCAGAGCATAGAAAAGGATGAATACTCCCAAACTAATTCTACAAAGCCAGCATAACCCTGATACCAAAACCAGGTAAAGGCACCACACACAAAAAAAAATTACACACCAATACTCCTCGTGAACTTAGACGCACAAATTCTTAACAATATTCTAGCCAATAAAATTCAACAACATCTCAATAAAATAATTCACCAAGACCAAGTGGGATTCATACAAGGTATACAGGGATGGTTTAACATTAGAAAAACAATCAATGTAATCCATCACATACATAAACCCAAACACAAGAACCACATGATTTTATCAATTGGTGCAGAAAAGACATTTGACAAAGTCCAACACCCATTCATGATAAAAACTCTCAGCAAAACAGGAATAGAAGAGAAATTCCTCAACATAATAAAGGTCATTTATACAAAGTCAACAGCCAACATCGTCTTAAATGGAGAGAGCCTGAAAGCATTTCCCTGGAGAACGGGAACCAGACAAGGATGCCCTTTATCATCACTCTTACTTAACATTGTGCTGAAGGTCCTAGCCTGAGCAATTAGGCCAGAAAAAAGAAATAAGGGGCATCCAAATTGGTAAGGAAGAAATAAAAGTATCTCTATTTGCAGATGATATGATCTTATACACAGAAAACCTAAAGAATCCACAAGAAAACTGCTGGAACTAATAGAAGATTTCAGCAAAGTATCAGGATACAAGATAAACATACAAAAATAGTTGGATTTCTCTACACCAAAGAAGAGAACATCGAAGAGGAAATCACCAAATCAATACCATTTACAATAGCCCCCAAGGAGATTAAATGCTTAGGAATAAATTTAACCAGAGACGTAAAATACCTATACAAAGAAAACTACAAGACGCCACTGCAAGAAACCAAAAGAGACCTACAGAAGTGGAAAAACATACCTTCCTCATGGATAAAAACCAAAAAAAACATAGGAAGACTCAATATTGTGAAAACGTCTATTCTATCCAAAGCCATCTATAGATACAATGCCATCCCGATCCAAATTCCAACAGCATTTTTTTAGTGAGATGGAGAAAAAAATCACCAACTTCATAAGGAAAGGGAAGAGGCCCGGATAAGTAAAGCACTACTGAAAAAGAACAAAGTTGGAGGCCTCACGCTACCTGATTTTAGAGCCTATTATACCACCACAGTAGTCATAACAGCTTCGTACTGGTACAACAAAAAATACATAGACTAATGGAACAGAATTGAGTCTTGAGACAAAAATTCTTCTACCTTTGAGCAGCTGATACTTGACAAAGGCCCAAAGTCAATTAAATGGGGAAAATACAGTTTCTTTAACAAATGGTGCTTGCATAACTGGATATCCAGCTGCAAAAAAATGAAACAAGACCCATACCTCACAGAGTGCACAAAAACTAACTTAAAATGGATCAAAGACCTAAATATAAACTCTAAAACCATAAAAGATCATAGAAGAAAAACATAGGGACAATTCTAGGAGCCCTAATACATGGCATGAACATTATATGAAACATTACTAACAATGCACAAACACCAAAAGTGAAACTAGATAACTGGGAGCTCCTAAAAACCAAAAACTTATGCTCATCCAAAGACTTCACCAAAAGAGTAAAAAGACAACCTACGGACTGGGAAAAAAAATTTTCCACTACTACAAATCCAATCAGTGTCTAATCTTTAAATTCTACAAGATACTGTAAAAACTCAACAACAAAAAGACAAACTACCCAATTAAAAAATTGGCAAAGGATATGAACCCACACTTCACCAAAGAAAACATTCAGGCAGCTAACAGATACATGAGGAAATGCTCATGATCATTAACCATTACAGAAATGCAAATCAAAATTACAATGAGATACCATCTCACCCCGACAAGGCTGGCATTAATACAAAAAACACAAAATAATAAATGTTGGACAGGTTGTGGAGAGATTGGAACAGTTATACACTGCTGGTGGGAATGTAAAATGGTATAACCACTTTGGAAATCGATTTGGCACTTCCTTAAAAAGCTAGAAATAGGACTACCATATGATCCAGCAATTCCACTCCTTGGAGTATACCCTAGAGAAATAAGAGCCCTCGCACAAATAGATATGTGCACACCCATGTTCATTGCAGCACTGTTTACAATAGCTAAAAGATTGAAACAACTAAGGCGCCCACCAACAAATGAATGGTTAAACAAATTATGGTATATTCACATGATGGAATACTACACAATGATAAAGAACAATTATGAATCCCTGAAACATCTCCTAACATGAAGGAATCTGGAAGGCATTATGCTGAGTGAAATTACCGACCCAGAAACCCAGTGCCGATTCTAGTCAGTTGCAAAAGAAAAAATATTGTATGAGACCACTATTATAAGAACTCAAGAAAAGGTTTAAACACAGAAGAAAACATTCTTTGATGGTTATGAGGTTGGGGAGGGAGGGAGAGAGGTATTCACTAATTAGATAAAAACAAAAGAATTAGTTTCCGTGAAGAGAGGGACAACACACAATACAGAGGAAGTCAGCAAACTGGACCAAGCCAAAAGCTAAGGAGTTTCCTGAATACAACAAAACACCTCAAGGGACAGAGTAGCAGGGGCAGGGATTTGGGGATCATGGTTTCAGGGGACATCTAGGTCATCTGGCATAACAAAGTATATTAAGAAAACATTCTTCATCCCACTTTGGTGAGTGGCATCTGGGGTCTTAACCCAAAACCAAACCAAATCCACTGCCGTCAAGTTGAGTCCGACTCATAGTGACCCTATAGGACAGGGTAAAACTGCCCCATAGAGTTTCCAAGGAGTGCCGGGTGGATTTGAAGTGCCGACCCTTTGGTTGGCAGCCACAGCACTTAACTACTACACCAACAGTGTTGGGCCTTAAAAGCCAGAAAATGGCCTTCTAATATGCATCAGTTGATGTCAACCCACCTGGAGCAAAGGAGAATGAAGAATACCAAAGACACAAGGAAAATATGACCCCAAGAGACAGAAAGGGCCACATAATCCATATACTCCAGCAGCCTGAGATCAGAAGAACTAGATGGTGTCTGGCTGCCACCAGTGACTGCCCTGACAGGGAACACAACAGAGAATCCCTGATGGAGCGGGAGAAAAGTGGGATCCAGACCTCAAATTCTAGTAAAAAGAACAGACTTAAAGGTCTGACTGAGATTGGAAGGACCACAACAGTCATGGCCTCTGGACTCTGTTAGCCCAAAACTGAAAACATCCCTGAAGCCAACTCTTCAGACAAAGATTAGACTGGACTATAAGACATGAAATGATACTGGTGAGGAGTGTGCTTCTTAGCTCAAGTAGACACATGAGACTATGTGGGCAGCTCCTGTCTGGAGGCGAGATGAAAATGCAGGAGGAACAGGAGCTGGTTCAATGGACATGGGAAACACAGGGTGGAGGGGAAGAGTGTGCTGTCACATTAAAGGGAGAACAACTAGGGTCACGTAACACGTGTGTGTAAGTTTTTGCATGAAAAACTCACTCGAATTGTAAACTTTCACTTAAAGCGCACACAAAAAAATGAGCTCAGTATAACAGATTTATATAAAATTCATTATCCAACAATCTAGAAAACACATCCAATTCAAGTCGATGCAGAACATGTACAAAATTTCTCACATGGTTTATCATAAAAAAAAAATTTTTTATATAAAAAAATGAATTTCAAAAAAAGAATACTTAAACTTCCTTCTTAGAACAAAGCCACTAGGTTAGAGATCTCCAGTTAAACAAATCATTTCTTAAAACTTATTCGATGGGAACCTTATGTAGCTTTCCCAATAACTCATGGTTTAAAGAGGAACTTTTAATGGACATTAAAAACATTAATAACTGAAAGATAATGGAAGAGAACCTATGGACTTCAGCTGAAGTTTTATTCTGAAGTAAGTTTAGAAATACTTATTAACAAGAAAAGAAAGATAAAATTAAGCTAAGCATCCAAAACTAGATGTTATAAAAATAGTAATTTTGTAAAGGAAATAATAATAGCAAAGCATAAATGATCAAGAGGAACAACAAAGCCAAATGAAAGTCTTTAACAAGTTTAATAAAATATAAATGAAATATATTTAAAAAAGAAAAAGTCAAAACATTATCTTTGAAAGGACAAAGTAACAACAGCTGAGGTTGAGATTTGTAAAATCATAAGAAAATTTAATAAATAACTTCATTATAAAAAAAATCGAAAACTTGGACAAAATGGCTAATTACCATGTAACCTCATTAAATATGACTTAAATGAAAGCTGAACAGATTACTACCATTTAAAGAAAATTAATTGATGGTCAACTGGTCCTCATCAAAACACTCTATATCCAGGCAATTTTACATGCAAATATTCCAAATTTTAAATGAGCAGATAAACATTATATAAAACATTTCAGAGAAGAAAAAAACAGCAACCTAACTTTTGTTTTGTTAACTAGGAGATTGGACATTAACGTTATTCCATAGTGGGGGCTGTTAACCTGTTGGTAGTATAACAAATTACAACATATTTAGTGGCTTAAAACAACACGAATTTATTATGTTGTAGTTCTGGAGATAAAAAGTCTAAAATGGGTTGGCAAGACTACGTTTCCTCAGGAGACCCTAGAGAGGAATCCATTTCCTTGCCTTGGGTTTTTTCAGTCCACATTCCTTGGCTGTTGACCCCACATCACTCTGATGTATGCTTTCATCACATCACATCTCCTTCTCTGATCCACCTGTCTCCCTCTTACAAGGGCCCTTTGTGATCACAGTGGGACAACCCAGATGATACAGGATAATCTTCCCAACTCAAGATATTTAACATAATCGATCTATAAGGTTCTTTTGGCCATTTCTTGTTATCCTTGTTGTTAGTTGCTCTCACGCAGATTACAACCCATGGTGACCCCATGTGTTCAGAGTAGAACTGCTCCATAGGGTTTTCAAGACTGTGACCTTTTGGAAGCAGATTGCCAGGCCTTATTTCTGAGGTACTTCTGGGTGGATTCAAACCACCAATCTTTTGGCTAGTAGTTGAGCCCTTAACGTTTGCACCACCCAGGGCCCTTTGCCATATAAAGTAATATATTCACAAGGATTAGGACTTGTACATCTTTAGGGCCTAATCCTTTCCCTCCTAGTCTACATATATCATTATTTTTATATATTTCTAGATTCAATTTGCTAATATTTTATTACATGTCACTTCAGCAATTACACAAAGCCAGATAAATAAAAGGCTTCACAAGATTCCATGGGTGTACTCACGTAAGGCTTTAATACAGGGAAAGGTACAGCAGGATACAGAAAGTGACATAAAGAGGCTCAAGACTTCCAGGCATTGTTTCAGGGCTTTCCTAACTACAAAGAGCTTTTCAGTATTTTTCTTTCTTTATCTTTTTAATATTTATAAACCAGAAAAAGGAAGATAAAAACCAAAAATACTGATTATTTGATCATTTAAAGGAATACAGGTACTGCTTTAAAGAAACACTTCCATTTACCAAATAACACACAATAAGTATGTTTGTAATCATTCACAAGCTTAACAACTCTTTTACATGTTTTCACCACTGATATTTGAACTTTATGAAAGGTACCAATAGATTGATGCCATATAAGAATTGCTTACTAAATAAATCTAGTTATTTCTCTGGCCAGTTAGCTTCCATTGGAAGAGCTTGGTGGAGGGGGGGAGGGGGAGCATATTAATTCAACACTTTTGACTTTTAATAACAGTATTAATATCAGTATTACTATAAAAAAATAAAAAAAATTTAGTATTATTATAAAAAAAATTACTATAGGTTATATAAAAATCAATAAAATTAATCTTATAAGTTACTCTAGTGTTACACAAATAGCAATTACATTATTACGAGTTAGACTAAGGTCATTCCAAAATAAATCAATTAGAATTAAAATAATATTTTCTTATAATTCTTAAGGAAATCAGCCCTTACTCATATACCAAATGCTGTCATACATTGAAGTATAAATCAGGAGGCAACTCACAGTTAATTCTGGACTCCAAGTCTCTTATGAGCATTGATATATGTCCTCTTTCATACTGGAAAGAGTGATTTCACAACTGACCTGAATTTCAAGCAATGAACATATTCTTCTAATTGGTAATATCCTTGTCAAGGTTAATAGGCCTCCAATTCCTATTCTACAATGTAAAATTAGTGTCACCCAAATGCATTCCATAGGTAATTTCAGATTGCATGCTTCTTAATTTGCACTAATGGGTAAGTGTGCTTTTTGTATATGCATGGAGTCTGGGAAGTTAGAGATCACCCACGCAAATTATTTTTTCCATTTATAGATTCCCACAGAATACGAAGACCACAAACTACCAATAAGTTCATTCCATCTGCAATACCTGCAAAGATTGCAGGTATTTTCTTTGAGCTACCTCCACTTCTATCTGGAGGCGCATATGCAATAGCACCATTGGGTCAGTGTGCACATACAATCTTTCCCATCTTTGCCCCCTAGCATGTTGTCTGTCTTTACAGTTCATCTATTTTTCTAAAACCAAGTTGTCTGTTCAACCTACTTGCCATTCTTCACCATCTTCCTGAAATAACAATTGGCCTTCTGATGGCCAGTTTGGACCCAAAAGTCTTTTTCCTCAGTATATCTCTTTTCATCAAAGACAGATTCAGTTTTTAATAGGCTTGTGCCAATTTCAGTCAAGCCTCTTTTAGAGCATTTCACCAAATGTTAGTTTATCCATCACCTCAGTGCTAATTTTTGCTTGAGTACACATTTTTGACCAAAAGGTGTTGAGTTCTTGAAGACTATGTTGTATGGCTAAAAGCTGCCCACAAATAGACCTTAGTTTGAGTATGCCAAAAAGCTCTACATAAGTGCCACTAGTGAATGTTGATTTCTGTCAAACATTCTTTACCTTGGTTATCACCATCCATCCACAAAATTATGATTTATAGGTGTTAAGGTACTATGACAAGCGTAGCAGATATTTTGCGTCTATTTTATATGGGCACCTTTCTCAACAGATCACAACCTAGGTTAACAGTTGTGCAGTGGTCTCTGACTTTGTTTTCAACAATGTCGTTTGTGAGCACTCAAGAGGCAACTGTATACACATTACCTCTCAAAATGCAAAGCAATGTTAGAATTATTCCAAATGTTTATCTACAAGATGCAATTAGTGTTATCCAAAAGCATTACGTAGATGACTTCATATTGAATGTTTCTTAAACTGACCTGGACCTTTAGTTTCAAAAACAGAAGTAGTTTTCACCAGGCTTTGTTTTTATGGGCATCTGTGAATATAGCAAAGATAATCATTCTCTTGCTCTCAGCCTCTCATTCGGTATCAAGGTAGTATGTCTTTCTTTTTTGTGTTATCCGTTTATAGACTCCTTTTCCATCAAAAAAAAAAAATTTTTTTTTTTCATCAGGATTCACTTCTTCTTTCTCTTTGCTATTTACTCTTAAAGTTTACCCACATCCTTCTCCCTGGGGTGTGACTGCTATATTCAGCAAGTGGAATGACCCACAGAGGTAGCAGTAATAGAATTCTGGCCAGTATGATTCTTCATCCAGTCCTAGTCAGAAGGAGAGAATTAGATAAGTACATGCTTATAGAAATGTCCACTGGGTAGAAAAAATAGAGATATCATTAATCCAAGCCTAGACAGGTGAGGAGAAGGAATAAACCATCCCAAAATTCTGTTAGGATATGGTGTTATGTTAAGCAATTGATTCTTCCTTTGGAACTCGTAAGTGTAATTCAAGTCCTTGTACTACAGGATCAGGAAAAGAAAAGGAAATATTTGTAGAATTAGAAAAAAAGTTTATGTAATTTATTGTGTCACTTCACAACCCCTCTTCCATATCATCTCTACAATGTATCCAATGGCAAACCACCCCCCTTAAGCACATTCACTCAATTCTGCAAATGATTCCTCCAATCTCTTATTACCCCCCAATTTAGTAAGATGTCTCAAATGTCCATTCCAATTTTCAATTAGTCCATTCCTTTGTTTATGGCAAGGTATGAGATAAATTCATTGGACTTGGTGTGTTTGCTCATTGTTACACATACAGTAAAACAGGTTCCTTGATCAGATGGTAAATAAACAAGGGTTTCAAATTGAAATCTTTTTTCTGTTCTAGGACTGTAATAGTATTAGAGACATTCCCTTCAGTTTCCAGGTATGCAAATCCATATTCAGAATGAGCTTCTCTCCCAGTAAAGACTTGTCAATATCCACCTGGAGGGTAAGTAACTAGCTAATGCAATCCATATGCCAACTAAGGAACAGCCCATATCCTCTTTGAAGATGGCTCAGAGCTGCTTTTAGTCTCTATGTTCCAGTTGGCAAACAGGGCAATTTTTAGCTACATTTCAAGATTATGAGGAAAGCAATGAAATACCATGTTTCCTACCCGTCTTTGTACTGCTTTAATGCCTCTATGATTGCTCATCCTCAGTATCCATTTCCAAAGTCCACTTCAAAAGAGCAAACAGGAGGAGGTGTGGCCAAGATGGCAGAGTAGTCAGACACTTCCAGTGATCCTTCTTAAAACAAACACCCAAAAAGACAAGCAAAATGATTATATATGACAAGCTAGGAGCCCTGAACATCAAAGGCAAAGCTAGAAAGTGGACTGAGTGGCAGGGGGAGGGAAAGACAGTTCAGAAGCAGCAAGGAGTTGCCGGACCTTACTCAGTGGGAACCCTCAGACATGATCCCCTGGAGCTAGCATGGTGGGGCTGGAGGTAGAGTTCCAGAAGTGGTTTCCTCAGAGAAAGACAGTGAGGTGCACAGCCTACTCACACCTCCAGAAACTGAGAACAATGCAGCTCTTGGAAAAAGCTAAGTAGTTGCGTTTATTTTACCATACCACCAGTCTGCAAGCTGACATCAGTGGCTGTTGATTTCCCTGGGCCTAAGACACATCCTACTGTGCACCCTGAGCCATTCTTCTGGCCTTGGAGAAGGAATAAATTCACAACTGGGGGAAAGATAATCTGCCAGCTCCACTAAGCTGATGAACTCAGGACAGAAGATGCTTCTGTCCAGTCACAAATGGTCCACAGACTTTGAAGAGCTTTTACGCCTGCATGGACCTCTGTGGGCCCATTTCAGAAGAATAAGTTCTTGTTGGCAGACTTCAACTGTCTCAGCTGCGCAGGGAGAGAGGTGCATTTTTGATGTTTGACACCACC
Organism: Loxodonta africana; assembly: GCF_030014295.1. NCBI lineage: Eukaryota > Metazoa > Chordata > Mammalia > Proboscidea > Elephantidae > Loxodonta > Loxodonta africana. The sequence continues at coordinate 72,614,685 of NC_087356.1, forward strand.
TTGCCTATTAAACAGAGTCCTCACCTACCCACATCAGAGGCCTGAGGACTGGTGGCTCCACCCATGTCACCCAGCCACCCACGACAGGGGTCCAAGGATAAGTGGTACCTCCCAGTTCTTACAACCAAAAGCATTGGGTACCCATGGTCTGGCTGCAGAACCCACCCACCTGTGCACTGTAGGGAACATGGATGCACTTTGCTCACAGACACTCAGGGGACAATTGTCAGCCCCTGCCTTGTTCACAGCATGACCCCCTGCTGAAAACAGATACCTATGCCTACACCAATCACCCCTACCCCTCTAAGACTGTAGGACAAAGCCTGTACCACACACTTGATAACCAAATACCTGGACACCTGAGCTGAATCCATACAAGAAAAGTGAATGGACTCCTAGGCTCATATACCTAATAATAGCTCTAGCCATCTGGTAACAGGACATTAGAGCTTCAAAGGCTAAAATAATCAAGCAAGCTCACTCAAGCAGCCTATTTGAGTGTATCAAAATAAAACAAAGCAAAAAGCTACGATACAGTAAGCAAACATAAAATAAGCTGATACAATAACTGATAGATGGCTCAGAGTCAACAGTCAATATCAAATCACATAAAGAAGCAGACCATGATTGCTTCAACAAGCTCTCAAAACAAAGAATCTTCCGGATGAAGGTATCTTCCTGGAATTACCAGATGTAGAATACAAAAGATTAATATACAGAACTCTTCAAGGCATCAGGAAAAATGTCTGGCAAAATGCAGAACAAGCCAAGGAACACACAGATAAAGCAGTTAAAGAAATTAAAAAGGTATTCAAGAACACAATGAAAAATGTTAATAGGCTGTAAGAATCCATAGACAGCAATAAAAAATTCTGAACATTAACAATAAAACTACAGAATTAGACAACTGAATAGAAAGTCAGAGGAGCACAACTAATGAAATGGAAGGGAGAATTAGTGAGACTGAAGATAAAACACTTGGCACCAATATATTTGAAGAAAAATCAGATAAATGAATTTTAAAAGATGAAGAAACCCTAAGAATCATGGGGACTCTATCAAGAGAAATAACCTGCAAGTGATTGGAATAACAAAACAAGGAGGAATAAAAGAAAACACAGAGAGAATTATTGAATATTTATTGGCAGAAAACTTGCCTGATATCGTGAAAGATGAGAAGATCCTAACCAAGATGCTCATTGAACTCCACAGAAGGTAGATCTCAAAAGAAAGTGACCAAGATAAATTATAATCAATCTTCCCAAAACCAAAAATAAAGAGAATTTTAAGAGTGGCTAGGGATAAATAAAATAAGAATAAGCTCGGACTACTCGGAAGAAACCACATAGGCAAGAAGGCAATGGGATGACTTATATAAAGCATTGAAGAAAAAAAAAAAAAAGGCCACCCAAGAATCACATATCCAGCAAAACTGTCTCTCAAATATGAAGGCAAAATCAGGACATTCCTAGATAAACAGAAGTATAGGGAATTTGTAAAACAAACAAACAAACCAAAACTAAAGAAATCCTAAAGGGAGTTCTCTGGTAAGAAAAACAATAATAGCAGATATCAACCCAAGACTAGAACACAGGACAGAGAAATCAGATGTCAACCCAGATAGGGAAATCACAAAAATAAATCAAGATTTAAAAAACACTCAAAACACAGAAACAGTGATGTCATTATGTAAAATATGACAACATTAAAACAATAAAGAGGGAATAAAAAATGTAGTCATAGATCTTTCATATGGAGAGGAAGACAAGGTGATATAAAGAAGTAAAAGGTAGGTTTAAACTTAGAAAAATAGGGGTAAATATTAAGGTAAACACAAAGGAAACTAACAATCCTACTCATCAAAATAAAATACAAGAAAAAAATAAAGCCTCAGCAAAAACAAAATCAACCACCAATAATGAATAAGAGGAAAAGATAATATATAAACATAATTACTCAGCACAAAATAATTAAGTGTGAAAAAGAAACTGTCAACAACACAGAAAAAACGACATCAAAATGACAGCACTAAACTCATACCTATCCATAATTATGCTGAATGTAAATGGACTAAATGCACCAATAAAGAGACAGAGAGTAACAGAATAGATAAAAAAAAAAAAAAAAAAAAAAAACACGATCTGTCTATATGCTGCCTATAAGAGACATACCCTACACTTAAACATACAAACTAAAACTCAAAGGATGGAAAAAATATATTAAGCAAACAACAATCAAAAAAGAGCAGGAATGGCAATATTAATTTTGAAAAAATAGATTTTAAAGTTAAATCCACCACAAGGGATAAGGAAGGACACTATATAATCATTAAAGGGACAATATACCAGGAGGATATAACAATATTAAATATGTATGTACCCAGTGATAGGGCTTCAAGATACATAAAACAAACTCTAACAGCATTGAAAAGTGAGGTAGACAGCTCCAAAATAGTAGTAGGAAACCTCAACACACCACTTTCAGTGAAGGACAGGACATCCAGAAAGAAGCTCAATAAGGATGCAGAAGATCTAAATGCCACAATCACCCAATTTGACCTCATAGACATATACAGAACACTCCACCCAACAGTAGCCAGGTATACTTTCTATTTCAGTGCACATGGAACGTTCTCTAGAATAGACACATATTAGGCCATAAAGCAAGACTTAACAGAACCCATAACTTTGAATATTACAAAGCATCTTCTCTGACCATAAGGCCATAAAGTAGATACCAATAAAAGAAAAAACAGGGAAAAGAAACCAAACACTTGGAAACTGAAGAATACCCCATTCAAAATAACTTGGTTATAAGAAAATAAGGATAGAAAAAAGAAATTCATAAAATCCAATAAGAATGAAAACACTTCCTATCAGAGCCTTTGGGACACAGCGAAAGCAGTGCTCAGAGGTCAATTTATTTCAATAAAGGTACATACACAAAAAGAAAAAAGGGCCAAAATCAAAGAACTATCCCTACAACTTGAACGAATAGAAAGAGAGTAACAAAAGAAACTCTCAGGCACCAAAAGAAAGCAAATAATAAAAATTAGAGCAGAATTAAATGAAATAGAGAACAGAAAAACAATCAAAAGAGTTAACAAGACCAAAAGCTGGTTCTCTGAAAAAATTAACAAAATTGATAAATCATGGGCCAAACTGACAAAAGAAAAACAGGAGAGGAAGCAAATAACCTGAATAAGAAATGAGATGGGTGATATAACAACAGGCCCAGCTGAAATTAAAAGAATCATATCAGATTACTATTAAAAATTGTATTCTAACAAATTTGAAAATCTAGAAGAAATGGATGAATTCCTAGAAACATACTACCTACCTAAACTAACACAAACAGAGGTAGAACAACTAAAAAAAAAAACCTATAACAAAACAAGAGATTGAAAAAGTAATTTAAAAACTTCCAACAAAAAAAAAAAAGCCCTGGCCCAGACAGCTTCACTGCAGAGTTCTACCAAACATTCAGAGAAAAGTTAACACCACTACTACTAAAGGTATTTCAGAGAATAAAAAAGGTTGGAAGGCTTCCAAATTCATTCTATGAAACCAGCATATCCCTGATACCAAAATGAGGTAAAGGCACCACAAAAAAGGAAATTACAGACTTATATCCCTCATTAACTTAGATGAAAAAACCCTCAGCCAAATTCTAGCCAATAGAATTCAACAACTCAAAAAAATAATTCACCATGACCAAGTGGGATTCAAACCAGGCATGCACGGATGGTTCAACATTAGAAAAACAACCAACGTAATCCATCATATAAATAAAACAAAAGGCAAGGACCACATGATCTTAACAAATGATGCAGAAAATGCATTTGACAAAGTCCAAACCCCATTCATGATAAAAATTGTCAGCAAAATAGGAATAGAAGGAAAATTCCTCAACATAATAAAGGGCATTTATACAAAGCCAATAGCTGACGTCATCCTAAATGGAGAGAGTCTGAAAGCATTCTCCTCAAGAATGGGAGCCAGGCAAGGACGTCCTTTATCATCACTTTTATTCAACATTGTGCTGGAGATTCTAGCCAGAGCAATTAGGCTAGACAGAGAAATAAAAGATATCCAGATTGGCAAGGAAGAAGTAAAAGTATCTCTATTTGCAGATGACACGATCTTATACACAGAAAACACTAAAGAATCCTCAAGAAAACTGTTGAAAGTAATAGAAGAGTTCAGCAGAGTATCAGGATACAAGTTAAACATACAAAAATAAGTTGGATTCCTCTACACCAACAAAAAGCACATCAAAGAAGAAATCACCAAATTAATACCGTTTACAATAGCCCCCAAGAAGATAAAATACTTAGGAATAAATCTAACCAGAGATGCAAAAGACCTACACAAAGAAAACTACAAGACACTACTGTAAGAAACCAAAAGAGACTTACAGAAGTGCAAAAACATACCTTGCTCATGGATAGGAAGGTTCAACAATATAAAAACGTCTACTCTTCCAAAGCAATCTACAGTTATAATGCAATTCCGGTCCAAATTCCAATGAAATTTTTTAATGAGAGAAACAAATCACCAGTTTCATATGGAAGGGAAAGAGGCCCCGGTTAAGTAAAGCATTACTGAAAAAGAAGAACGAACTTGGAGGCCTTACACTACCTAATTTTAGAACGTATTATACCGCCACAGTAGTCAAAACAGCCTGGTACTGGTACAACAATAGATACACAGACCAATGGAACAGAATTGAGAATACAGACATAAATCCATTCACATATGAGCAGCTGATACTTGTCAAAGGCCCAAAGTCAGTTAAATGGGGGAAAAGACAGTCTCTTTAACAAATGGTGCTGGCATAACTGGATAGCCATCTGCAAAAAAAAGAAATAAGACCCATACCTAACACCATGCACAAAAACTAACTCAAAATGGATCAAAGACCTAAATATAAAATCTAAAATGATAAAGATCATGGAAGAAAAAATAGGAACAATGCTGGGAACCCTAATACATAGCATGAACAGTACACAAAATATTACTAACAATGCACAAACACCAGAAGAGAAACTAGATAACTGGGAGCTCCTAAAAATCAAACACCTATGCTCATCCAAAGACTTCACCCAAAGAGTAAAAAGATTACCTACAGAATGGGAAAAATTTTTTAGCTATGACATTTCCAATCAGCATCTGATCTCTAAAGTCTATATGATACTGAAAAACCTCAACAACAAAAAGACAAATTACCCCATTAAAAAATGGGCAAAGGATATGAACAGACACTTCACTAAAGAAGGCATTCAGGTAGCTAACATACATGAGGAAACGCTCATGATCATTAACCATTAGAGAAATGCAAATCAGAACTACAGTGAGATTCCATCTCAGTCAAACAAGGCTGGCATTAATCCAAAAAACACAAAATAAATGTTGGAGAGGTTGTGGAGAGAGGTCCTCACTGCTGGTGGGAATATAAAATGGTACAGGCACTTTGGAAATCGGTTTGGGGCTTCATTTTAAAACTAGAAATAGAACTACCATACAATCCAGCAATCCTACTCCTTGGACTATATCCTAGAGAAATAAGAGCCTTTACATGAACAGATACATGCACACCCATGTTCATTGCAGCACTGTTTACAATAGCGAAAAGATGGAAGCAACCAAGGTGCAATCAACAGATGAATGGATGAATAAATTATGGTGTATTCACACAATGGAATACTACACACCAATAAAGAACAAGGATGAATCTGTGAAACATTTCATAACATGGAGGAATCTGGAAGGCACTATGCTGATTGAAATTAGTCAGTTGCAAAAGGACAAATATTGTATGAGACTACTATTATAAGAACTCAAGAAATAGTTTAAACAGAGAAGAAAATATTCTTTGATGATTACAAGAGAGGGGAGGGAGAGAGAGAGAGGTGTATTCACTAATTAGATAGTAGACAAGAACTACTTTAGGTGAAGGGAAAGACAACACACAATACAGGAGAGGTCAGCACAACTGGACTAAACCAAAAGCAAAGAAGTTTCCTGAATAAACCGAATGCTTTGAAGTCCAGAAAAGCAGGGGCAGGAGTTTGGGGACAATGGTTTCAGGAGACATTTAGATCAATTGGCACAATAAAAGCTATTAAGAAAACATCCTGCATCCCACTGTAGTGAGTGGTGTCTGGGGTCTTAAAAGCTAGCCAGCAGCCATCTAAGATGCATCAATTGGTCTCAACCCACATGGAGCAAAGGAGAATGAAGAACACCAAAGACACAAGGTATTTATGACCCCAAGAGACAGAAAGGGCCACATAAATCAGAGACAACATCAGCCTGAGACCAGAAGAACTAGATGGTGCCTTGCTATAACCAATGACTGCCCTGACAGAAAACACAACAGAGAATCCCTGATGGAGCAGGAGAGTACTGAAATACAGACCTCAAATTCTCGAGTCCAGACTTAATGGCCTGACTGAGACTAGAGAGACCCCGGAGGTCATAGTCCCCAGACCTTCTGTCAGCCCAAGACTGGAACCATTCCCAAAGCCAACTCCTCAGGCAAGAATTGGACTGGACTATAAGGTAGAAAATTATACTTGTGAGGACTGAGCTTCTTGTCTCAAGTGGACACATGAGACTATGAGCGAAGCTCCTATCGGAAGGGGAGATGAGAAGGCAGAGGGGGACAGAAGCTGGCTGAATGGATGCAGAAGTATAGGATGGAGGGAAGGAGTGTGATGTCTTACTAGGGGGAGAACAACTAGGAGTATATAGCAAGGCGTATATAGTTTTGTATGAGAGACTGACTTGACTTGTAAACTTGACTTGACTTGTAAACTTGCACAATAAAAATACAAGAGCAAACAAAGATACCTACTTGCTGATTCTACTTTAATTCAGACAGTGTTTTGTGGGTTTTTTTTTTTTTAATTCCCTTTGATGAGTACTAAAATACTCCATTTTTATTTTCTCTATGTATGTACATGGGCTTTTCCAAATGTTGAAACCCCACACTGTGGTTTCTTTTATCTTCCTGTCATCTAAGGCCCATTTTCTGGACCATATTACCAATCCATTACCTAGTTCCCACAAATTGTTGTAAATCCATACTGTATCATAATTTTTCATTATCTAGTTCCTCTGATGTCATAGAGAATGCCGCTCTTAGTTCTGTCCATTAAGCCTATTTAACTTTTTGTTCTCCAAAATGCATCCATCAACCAATTGCAATGTAACTGCCTTACAGAGAATATTAGTCTGCCATCCTTGAGCTGCCATCTGTAAGCCATGCTGTTTCTGATAACTTATCATAGGGAGGTCACGTTCATCTATGGAGTCAGGTAACTCATCACGGCTATCTACTGTAGGGCCAAAGGGGACAGCAACCACCTGTTCTTGTATTCAGTGGATATTCCCAAGTAACCCCCCATATTGTATGTTCTGGAATATACCATTCCCATTTGATTTAATAATGGTATGTTGTTCTGACAAAATCCATAACAGGTCTCAAAATAATTTAGTTATCTCTATAATAGAAAATTTACTTACAGCCAGTAAGCAATTTCAACTAAAGACAAAAAAAAACTAAACCAAACCCATTGCCAATGAGTCGATTCCGACTCATAGCCATTCTATAAGACCCAGTAGAACTGTCCCATAGGGTTTCCAAGTAGCAGCCGATGGATTTGAAATGCCAACCCTTTGGTCAGCAGCTAAGCTCTTAACCACTGTGCCACCAGAGCAAAACCACCTATCCTGAATGCAGCCTGAGATAATTTTCTAGTCCAAATTGAAGTCATATCTCCAGGTGATAGTCATGGGCTTTTGAAAAGCATTAGTGACCATGATTGTGCACTGCTACCACTTCTAATACATTCGAGCATCAGGATTCTTCAGTGCCAAGGAAATCAAATAGCTCTTTGAAGTTACAATATAATCTGTTTAAAGCTCCATTCAAATTCAGCTTTTTTCCTGATAACTTGGTTATAATTCTCAAGTATTATATGTGACTTCTTCAGAAACCAAACAAACCATCATTCTTTCTGCCTCTTTTTTTCATTTTGGAGCTGGCAGAAACAATTATTTATTTAATAGTCATTTGAAGAATATCTCTAATGGCTCCAGCCCAAGCAATTCTTAAGGATATTACTGTTTTTGCTGGGTTCTGCACTTCAGCCAAATTAGTCAGTCACACCCTAATCATATGACTAACCAGCATTTGTAATTCGGTCATAGCTTGATCTTCAAATTGAGATATCAACATTATATCATCAATATAATCAAACAACAGCACTTTTCAATTGAGTCATTTCTAAGAGATTGTTCACAAAATTAAAAGGCAAGGAAGTTATAGATGGGGAGAACACATTTGCAAAATATCTGATAAATGACTGGTATCCAATAGAAAAAAAAAACTTTTATAAATAAACAATAAGAAGACAGCCTGAAATAAAAATAATAATGGTCAAAATATTTCAATAGATACTTCATTAAAAAAGATATATAAACAGAAAATAAATAGTGAAAAAAATCCTCAACCCCATTAAACGTTACAGAAATGCAAACTAAAGACAAAATCAGATGATTCCACTCTACATCTATGAGATGGCTAAAAAGACTGACAATACCAAGTGTTGACAAGGATGTGGAGCTACAGTAATTTTCATACATTGCTGGCAGGAATGAAAAATTAGTACAAGCACTTTCAGAAACAGTTTGACAATTTCTTACATAGTTAAACATATATTTACAACACAGCAGTCTCAGTGACAGAAAATTACCCAAGAGAAAGGAAAACAAATATTCACATAAAAACATGTAATCGAATGTTGACAGATTTATTCACAATAGCCAAAAATTGATAACAATTCAAGTGTCTATCAACTGATGAATGGATAAACCAACTATGGTATATTAATACAATATATAATACCCAGGAATACAAAGAAACTACTGATACATGAATCATTTAGAGGAGTCTCAAAGGCATCAGATTAAATTTAAAAAGCCAGACATAAAAGGCTGCATGCTTTAACAGTCCATTTATACGAAATTCTAGAAAATATAAAGCTATAACAACAAAAAACACATGAGTGGTTTCAGGGCCTGGAGTGGAGAGGAGAGAGCATTTACTGCACAGGGCACAAGGAAACTTTTTAAGGTAATGCAAATATTGTAAACCACTGTTGTGGTAGTGGTAGTGGACACACAGCCGTATACATTTGTCAAAACTCAACAAATTATGCAATTAAAATTGCTTATTGTATATAAATCATACCTTAATAAAATGGGTTTCAAAATATAAACATATATATGTGTCTGTGTGCAAAGATTCTCAGATTAAAAAGCAGTTTAAAACTGATTGCAATAAGTTACCAACATTTCAGGAAACAAACAAAAAGTTTTCTAAGTTTCCAGTTCCCTGGGGCAGTTCTCTAAGTTTTTCTTTAAGTAAGTAAAATAGAACGCCCGTGAGAGTCTCCCAGGAGTCCTTAACTTTGTAACTCTGATTAGTTGCTTCAGTTTTAACATACTTTGATTGCAATAATAATAATTGTCTTTTTTTTTTTTTTTTTGGCCACAGTCCCAAGAGCCATTCTAAATCAAATCTCTAAAGGCAAACAAACAAAAAATCATTAAATATAGCAGTTCATCCAAGTGTAATCACTTTAATATAAGAAAGGTAAGATTTTCTGGAGAATGGAAATCAGGTATCCAAATTTGAGTCACCATATGCCTGTCAACTGAACAGTAGTACCTCAGCAAGATGATGAAAGTTTAGAGAGATGTTTTAAGTCAATGTGAATAGGAATTTTTTCTAACAATCAAGGTTGTAAGAGTGAAAATGAGAGGCCTCAAGAAATAGTGAGTTTAACATCACTGTACAACAACTTGTTGGAAACATTGGAAAATTTGTTAGGACCAGATTGGCTCATACGCCCGTTAAGCTCTCTTCTAACCTAAGGTTCTAGGAATTTGAAAAACTCCCATTTTCTTGATGGGTCTACAGAAGAAATAGAAATTCACCAACTAGATAGAAAATTACATTCCTATAATTGAGAAAAAATCTGAGAGTTGGTAAACTTTCAGTCTTTTTTACCAAAGATCTAAAGTAGAAGTCAGAAGACCTGGGCTTAATTCAGTTGTATCTGACTTCCTGATTTATCACCAAATCTAACCATTCTGCCACCCTTGGTCAAAATGTATATTATTTGACACTCAGAGGAATATTCAGTTGAAATACACTGAATATATAAGATAAAAGGTTAAAAGATAACATAGCACTTGGACTTATTCTTCAGATAATTCTAAACTTTGACTCTTTCTAGGGCACTAACAGAAAGAACTAGAAGATGTAATCAGAGCTTACAAAAAGACAGTTTTCCAATCAAGGGAAAAAGGATAGAGTTCTTAGGCAAAAACTAAATAAACATTTGCTGTGTTTTTGAACGGGGGGTTAAGATCACTTGGGAAAGGGTGTCAGAGTAACACTGAGAGAGGTTTATATAAAATTCAAAGCTGTAGCAATAAAAGAATCTAAAGAACACTAGATGACAACCAAATTTTGAGTTTCTTAACACATCTGTATGAAGAAAACACCTATTATTTTGCAAATCAGTATGATGTAAGTATATTTTTATGTAATTATCCATATTTAGATTTTAAACAGCCTGTTCTATTTTCATGTATATTTCATAAATTAATGTGAAATTCTTGTTCTGTCAAAAATTTTAGTGAGGGCAGATGCAAAGTGTTATAACTTTACCGTAACTGTATAATTGAATGTTTTTAATGTACTTCAGTTACAATTAAACTTTCTGACAGTTTACTGATAGCTACATGATATAGCAGCAAAGATCTCTAATTATCACTAACCTCCCTCCTGTATCTTATTCCATTTCTGTTCATCCTTCCCCATGTTCTTAACAAATATTTGTTGAGCACCAGGTAGGTATAAATCACTGTCTTGGACCTTGAAGTATAACTACACCATTTTATAGATAACAAAGATAAGACTTAGGGAGCTTAAGAATCTCATGAAAGATCACAGAGCTACAAGTGGCCAAACCAGAAATACAGAGCAGGTTTCCTGATTCTAAAATTTGCTATCCTTTTCCCATTAGGCCCCATTTTCCTGACTAAATCTTGAATCTTGAAATGTGCAGTTTTCTAGGGATCCACAGAATTGGTATTGAGGAAAAATACAAAAAACCTGAAAAAAAAGAAAAAACTTATGCCATCAAGCCGATTCCAACTCGTAGCAACCCTATACCACAGAGTAGATCTGCCCCCTAGGATTTCCAAGGAGCAGCTAGTGGGTTCAAACTCCTAACCTTTTAGTTAGTGGCCAAGCTTTTAACCATTATGCCACCAGGGCTCCACCAAAAAACGAAAAGCCTTAATTTGGCTAGTTTATAATTGAATTGTTATCTACAGATTATGAAGATTTAAAATTTTTCCTCTGGACATGAGAGCTCCTGAGGGCCCTGGGATAATCTAGAACAGCCAGGGTTATTTAATTTTCTTTTTTCTTCTTTTCATTATCACAAACTTAAGATTCTTCACAGGAGGTACATCTTAAGGTCTTCTCAAAGGAGTATATTTGTCCTAAAATACAGCAGGATATGTCCTAAAGTACAGCAGAATATGAAGCTCTCAATGCCATTTTCCATTGGTTATATAATCCATATGACAACCATGGCCACTCAATTTGTTGTCCAACCATCTCAGGTTTTTCTTGTTAAAACTCCCAAGTTGTCTACCTTTCACAATATCAGAAGAGAATCAAGGTTCTGTCAGGGCCATAAAAGACTATTTAGGCAAGAAGTCTATAAAAATGTTGTAAAACAGTTGACCAGACAAATAGAAGGAACAATGTGGTAGATGAGAGGCAGCTGTATGGGATCCACACTATTCTCCTGAAGATACTTATCAGTCCTCAGTGATGTTAGCGATAAAGGGAGAAGGGGAAGTGAAAGGGAATGTTAAAGTGCTTCTACTTCTCTAGTAAGGTGTTCTAGTTTTACATTATGTCTCAATAACCTTAAAACTTATCCACCCAGATATGGTTATGTCTTTTTATGCAGTAATGAACACTTTGGAATTTTGTTTTGTTTTGTTTTTTTAATCAAGCAAAAAAAAAAAAAAATCTGGGAATATGAGGGGGTAAGAAAGGAGGAGAAAACATTAGAATATTTATGCTGGAAAGAGTTCCTCTGGTATCAAGACCTTATATTGATAATTAAGTCCTTTAAAAGAAGATAACCAGCCTATCTTGTAGTAATTTAGAAGTTTATCAGGGGATATCAAATAAAGTACCTTGCTTTTGTGAACTGATCTCTTTCTATCCTAGTATTTTTCCTCCAGTCCTCTTGTGACCCTCCTACCTCTCAACCCCGAAAGATCTGATACATACTACATGTTCTGGTGTTTGGGTCCCTTCCCCATGCCCAGCATTCATATTGTAGTAATCAATTATTCAGAACTACAATTTTATGCAATTTTCTAGGGGTGACTTATGTCCAACTAGACATTACGTTAATACTTAGCACATAGTACCAATGATAGAAGTGGGTAGAGACAAATACAAATATCCCTTTCAACAACTAAAGAAAAATTGAAAGACATCAAGAAAAACTAAATACAAGTTATGATAGATATCTGTATTTGATATATGAAAATGCAGGTTACAGGGCCTCTATTGCTTAATCTTGAGGTAGCTACGAAGCCATGCTTAAAGGGGGAGCTCTCTCAATTCTGATTCATTTATTTACCAGTAAATAAATAAGCACCTTTTGTGTTCAAAGAGTGGGGGATTAAATAGATAAGGTGACTGCCCTGGTGGTAAACAAAAGAAATATTTAAACTGGAAAGAAACATGGACATGATCAACACCCATCTTTTACAGAAGTAGAAACAGACCCAGGATTTACAAGGAAGTAAACAGAGCTCTACTACCAAAGTCAAGTGCAACTCAAGTTATTCAGCTCTGAATGCCTTTGAAAATGACTCAAATGGACAGAAACCACAACGAATTTGTAAAAGACATTACTTATCAACAACCTAGAAATGTCAAATAATTCTTCAAGAAAACAGTATTTATTCAGAACAAAGACAATAGAGACAAAAATATTCTTATTAAAACAAGAGTAAGGATGACTTGATTTGTGGGATAAATGAGTAACGAATAGAAATAAAAAAGGAAACTACAGGGACCAGAAAAGGTCACAGCCAAATTTTCAGATACAAATCTTGTCAGAAAAAGTATCAAGGCAATAAAAAATAAATAAATAAAACAGCTGCTGGGAGTTACATTTCCCAGGTAGAGGGCCTGAAGAAAATGACCTCCTTTAAATAGGAACCAGGTGGGGTGCAAGCCAAGAAAGCATCGAGTTCAGAGTTTGGAAACTGGTCATTTTAACTTGACACTAAAAAATTAGACACAAAATAATATAGCAAAAGACAGAGCTTCAATTGAACTATACGGACATGCAGTACAGATGTCAGCAAAGTTAAGCAGTATTCAGAGATAAAGGTGAGTGTGTTAAATACCATCTACCTGCATGTGTTTCATACTCCATTTTTTTTTTTTTTTTTTGCATTACTAAAAATGACCAGGATCCCCTGGGTGGCACAAATTGTAAAGTTCTCAGTTATTAATGAAAATTTAAATACCATCTACCTGCATGTGTTTCATACTCCTTTTTTTTTTGCATTACTGAAAATGACCAGGATCCCCTGGGTGGCACAAATTGTAAAGTTCTCAGTTATTAACGAAAATTTGGCAGTTAGAACCCAACCACAAGCACCTCAGAAGAAAAGCCTCGTGATCTGCTTTGAAAATATTGCAGCCATGAAAGCTGCTTGGAGCATAGTTCTACTCTACACACATGGGGTCACCATGACTCAGAATTGACTCAACGACAAATGGCTATGGTTTTAAAAACTAACTTCCTATCTAAACGAAAAGAATATAAAGTACAAGAGATCCATTTCAGAGAACCTGTAATAATCAGTTGGGTTGCTTATTCTCCTAGATGTTGCCATAGACATTTATGAAGAACACAGAATAAACACACTGACCATTCTAAAAGACGTTTTTTCACAGATACGTAAAATCGCTTATGCAAATTATGAACAGTATATCATGGATCAATTTTTCTCTAACAGTGTAGACATCAAAAAGTTTATATCATTATTGAAAAGAAAAACTACATGACCTTATGGAGATCAGGAGAATTACTTGTTGTCCAACAAGACGTGACATTGATACTTTGCACATCGTACCAATGACAGAAGTAGATAGAGACAAATATCCGTTTTGACAGTGTCCTGGCCAGTACTCATAGTGTCTGCACTTTAATATGAAAGATAGCCTAAAAGTTAAAATAACCGAGGAAAATAACTAACTTTTATTAATATCCCTGTCTCCATTTTCTAGATCTAAAGACTAGATTCCCGATTAAATCTACCTCTCTTCTTAAGCACAGAGCAGCTGGGAAAATAGTAGAGCAGGGGCAGGGGCTTTCTTAAAAGAGAATAAAACCGTAAAAACTTGATGGAGAGCATGGAGATAATTTCATTCAACCAAACATTTTAAGTATGCAAATAGTGAGATTTGAAGAAGTAATGCAATTTTTCCAAGGTCCTACATTTATTAGGGCCAGAGACAGGACTGGAACACTCTTGACTCCTATACAAAGCGTTTTCTACTTTACCCTTATCACAGATGTTGACAGTTAAAACTTACCTAGGTTGATTTTCATCCCTTTATATTTTATAATTTTTTTCAGAGACATACTAACCATTGCATGCAATGAATGTGCAAAATCAGACCACAGTGACCGAATTTACCCTGACCACTTTCCCTGTACTTCAGAAACTTCAAATTTCCCTATTTGTGGTTCTCTTGTTTACTTATATGCTTACTCTAACAGGAAATACGGTCATCATTTCCCTAATATGGGCTGATAATCGCCTCCAAACCCCAATGTACTTCTTCCTCAGTAATTTGTCATTTTTGGACATTCTGTTCACAACTACCACTGCCCCAAAGTTGCTAGCTTGTCTCTTAGAAGAGAGAAAAACCATATCCCTTGCTGGCTGCATCACTCAAACATACTTCTATTTCTTCTTGGGGACAGTGGAGTTCATCCTCTTGGCTGTCATGTCCTTTGACCGCTATGTGGCCATCTGTAACCCCCTGCGCTACACCATCATCATGAACAGTAGAGTCTGCCTCCTGCTGGTTCTGGGCTGCTGGGTGGGAGCCTTTCTGTCAGTGCTGTGTCCGATTATTGTGCTGTCCAGGTTACCTTTCTGCTATAACGAAATTCATCACTTCTTCTGTGACATTGGCCCTCTGCTACAGGTGGCCTGTATTGATACTCATTTCATTGAGATGATAAATTTCCTCTTATCTTCCCTCGTCCTCCTGACATCACTGGTCTTCACCACTGTGTCCTACACCTACATCATTTCTACCATCTTACGCATTCCCTCAGCCCAAGGACAGCAAAAGGCCTTTTCCACCTGTGCTTCTCACATCACCGTTGTCTCCATTGCCTATGGAAGCAACATCTTCATGTATGTCAGGCCCAGCCAGAGCCATCTGCTGGATGTTGACAAGGCAACTGCTGTCCTTACCACAATGGTGACCCCTCTTCTGAATCCCTTCATTTACAGCTTGAGAAATCAAAAGGTAAAGGAAGTCTTGAGAGAAGCAATCAGCAGACTCAGATCCTCATTGCACAAAAGAACTTGAAACATTTTGAAATTTTCTCAGAATGATTATTTTCAACTTTTTGACTCAGTGTGGAGAAAGGCATGTTTGAAAATCAGAAAATAAATAAGGTATGCAAGAAGGTATAAGTAGGGTTGGTGCCACATCAGAGGCAAAGTCTCGTAGTCAAGAACCAGAGGAGGCAATTCAGCCATAAAGAGAACATGTTCTGAGCTCTGTTCTTGGATTGCCTCACACATGGATTAATGGAAAAGCATGGAAGTCAGAAATCCTGAATCTTAAGCCTGGTTCTAATAATTTCTTTTTTTTTTTTTTTAATTTTTATTCAGCTTCAAGTGAACGTTTACAAATCAAGTCAGTCTGTCACATATAAGTTTATATACACCTTACTCCATACTCCCACTTTCTCTCCCCCTAATGAGTCAGCCCTTCCAGTCTCTCCTTTCATGACAATTTTGCCAGCTTCCAACCCTCTCTACCCTCCCATCTCCCCTCCAGACAGGAGGTGTCAACACAGTCTCAAGTGTCCACCTGATACAAACAGCTCACTCTTCATCAGCATCTCTCTCCTACCCACTGTCCAGTGCCTTCCATGTCTGATGAGTTGTCTTCAGGAATGGTTCCTGTCCTGGTCCAACAGAAGGTTTGGGGACCATGGCCGCCGGGATTCCTCTAGTCTCAGTCAGACCATTAAGTATGGTCTTTTTGTGAGAATTTGGGGTCTGCATCCCACTGTTCTCCTGCTCCCTCAGGGGTTCTCTGTTGTGCTCCCTGTCAGGGCAGTCATTGGTTGTGGTCAGGCACCAACTAGTTCTTCTGGTCTCAGGATGATGTAAGTCTCTGGTTCATGTGGCCCTTTCTGTCTCTTGGGCTCAAACTTATCGTGTGACCTTGGTGTTCTTCATTCTCCTTTGATCCAGGTGGGTTGAGACCAACTGATGCATCTTAGATGGCCGCTTGTTAGCATTTAAGACCCCAACTGCCACATTTCAAAGTGGGATGCGGAATGTTTTAATATTAGAATTATTTTGCCAATTGACTTAGAAGTCCCCTTAAACCATGGTCCCCAAACCTCCGCCCTTGCTCCGCTGACCTTTGAAGCATTCAGTTTATCCTGGAAACTTCTTTGCTTTTGGTCCAGTCCAGTTGAGCTGACCTTCCATGTATGGAGTATTCTCCTTCCTTCATCTAAAGTAGTTCTTATCTACTAACTAATCAGTAAAAAACCCTCTCCCACCCTCCCTCCCTCCCCCGCTTGTAACCACAAGAGTATGTGTTCATCTCAGTTTATACTATTTCTCAAGATCTTATAATAGTGGTCTTATACAATATTTGCCCTTTTGCCTCTGACTAATTTCACTCAGCATAATGCCTTCCAGGTCCATCATGTTATGAAATGTTTCACAGATTCATCACTGTTCTTTATCGATGTGTACTATTCCATAGTGTGAATATACCACAATTTATTTAACCATTCCTCTGTTGATGGTCACCTTGGTTGCTTCCATCTTTTTGCTATTATAAACAGAGCTGCAATAAACATGGGTGTGCATGTATCTGTTTGTGTGAAAGCTCTTATTTCTCTAGGGTATATTCCGAGGAGTGGGATTTCTGGGTTGTATGGTAGTTCTATTTCTAACTGTTTAAGATAACGCCAGATAGATTTCCAAAGTGGTTGTACCATTTTACATTCCCACCAGCAGTGTATAAGAGTTCCAATCTCTCCGCAGCCTCTCCAACATTTCTTGTTTTGTGATTTTTGGATTAATGCCAGCCTTGTTGGAGATGGAATCTCATAGTAGTTTTAATTTGCATTTCTCTAATGGCTAATGATCAAGAGCATTTTCTCATGTATCTGTTAGCTGCCTGAATATCTTCTTTAGTGAAGTGCATGTTCATATCCTTTGCCCACTTCTTGATTGGGTTGTTTGTCTTTTTGTGGTTGAGTTTTGACAGAATCATATAGATTTTAGAGATCAGGCACTGGTCAGAGATGTCATAGCTGAAAATTCTTTCCCAGTCTGTAGGTGGTCTTTTTACTCTTTTGGTGAAGTCTTTAGATGAGCATAGGTGTTTGATTTTTAGGAGCTCCCAGTTATCTGGTTTCTCTTCATCATTTTTGGTAATGTTTTGTATTCTGTTTCTGTCTTGTATTAGGGCTCCTAAGGTTGTCCTTATTTTTTCTTCCATGATCTTTATCGTTTTAGTCTTTATGTTTAGGTCTTTGATTCACTTGGAGTTAGTTTTTGTGCATGGTGTGAGGTATGGGTCCTGTTTCATTTTTTTGCAAATGGATATCCAGTTATGCCAGCACCATTTGTTAAAAAGGCTATCTTTTCCCCAATTAATTGACACTGGTCCTTTGTGAAATATCAGCTGCTCATACGTGGATGGATCTATGTCTGGGTTCTCAATTCTGTTCCATTGGTCTACGTGCCTGTTGTTGTACCAGTACCAGGCTGTTTTGACTACTGTGGCTGTATAATAGGTTCTGAAATCAGGTAGAGTAAGGCCTCCCACTTTCTTCTTCTTTTTCAGTAATGCTTTGCTTATCCGAGGCTTCTTTCCCTTCCATATGAAGGTGCTGATTTGTTTCTCCATCACATTAAAAAATGACATTGGAATTTGGATCAGAAGTGCATTGTATGTACAGATGGCTTTTGGTAGAATAGACATTTTTACTATGTTAAGTCTTCCTATCCATGAGCAAGGTATGTTTTCCCACTTAAGTAGGTCCTTTTTAGTTTCTTATAGTAGTACTTTGTAGTTTTCTTTGTATAGGTCTTTCACATCTTTGGTAAGATTTATTCCTGAGTATTTTATCTTCTTGGGGGCTACTGTGAATGGTATTGATTTGGCGATTCCCTCTTTGATGTTCTTTTGTTGATATAGAGGAATCCAAGTGATATTTGTATGTTTATCTTGTAACCTGAGACTCTGCCAAACTCTTCTCTTAGTTTCAGTAGTTTTCTGGAGGATTCCTTAGGGTTTTCTGTGTATAAGATCATGTCATCTGCAAATAGAGATAATTTTACTTCCTCCTTGCCAATCCGGATGCACTTTATTTCTTTGTCTAGCCTAATTGCTTTGGCTAGGACCTCTAGCACAATGTTGAATAAGAGCGGTGATAAAGGGCATCCTTATCTGGTTCCCATTCTTAAGGGAAATGCTTTCAGGCTCTCTCCATTTAGAGTGATGTTAGCTGTTGGCTTTGTATAGATGCCCTTTATTATGTTGGGGAATTTTCCTTCAAATCCTATTTTGGTGAGAGTTTTTATCATAAATGGGTGTTGGACTTTGTCAAATGCGTTTTCTGCATCAATTGATAAGGTCATGTGGTTTTGTCTTTTGTTTTATTTATATGGTGTATTACATTAACGGTTTTTCTAATATTAAACCAGCCTTGCATACCTGGTATAAATCCCACTTGGTCATGGTGGCTTATTTTTTTGATATGTTGTTGAATTCTATCGGCTAGAATTTTGTTGAGGATTTTTGCCTCTATGTTCATGAGGGATATACGTCCGTAATTTTCTTTTTTTGTAATGTCTTTTTTTTTTTTTTTACCCGGTTTTGGTATCAGGGAAATGGTGGCTTCATAGAATGAGTTAGGTAGTATTCCGTCATTTTCTATGCTTTGAAATATCTTTAGTAGTAGCGGTGTTAACTCTTCTCTGAAAATTTGGTAGAACTCTGCAGAAAAGCCATCTGGGCCAGGGCTTTTTTTTGTTGGGAGTTTTTTGATTACCGTTTCAATCTCTTTTTTTGTTCTGGGTCTATTTAGTTGTTCTACTTCTTATTGTGTTATTTTAGGTAGGTAGTGTTTTTCCAGGAATTCATCCATTTCTTCTAGGTTTGCAAATTTGTTAGAGTACAATTTTTCGTGATAATATGATACGATTCTTTTAATTTCAGTTGGGTCTGTTGTGATGTGGCCCATCTCGTTTCTTATTCGGGTTATTTGTTTCCTTTGCTGTATTTCTTTAGTCAGTCTGGCCAATGGTTTATCAATTTTGTTAATTTTTTCAAAGAACCAACTTTTGGCTTTGTTAACTCTTTCAGTTGTTTTTCTGTTCTCTAATTCATTTAGTTCAGCTCTAATTTTTATTATTTGTTTTCTTCTGGTGCCTGATGGATTCTTTTGTTGCTCACTTTCTATTTGTTCAAGTTGTAGGGATAGTTCTCTGATTTTGGCTCTTTCTCCTTTTTGTATGTGTGCATTTATTGATATAAATTGGCCTCTGAGCACTGCTTTTGCTGTGTCCCAGAGGTTTTGATAGGAAGTATTTTCATTCTCGTTGCATTCTATGAATTTCTTTATTCCCTCCTTAATGTCTTCTATAACCCAGTCTTTTTTGAACAGGGTATCGTTCAGTTTCCAAGTATTTGATTTCTTTTCCCTGATTTTTCTGTTATTGATTTCCACTTTTATGGCCTTGTGGTGTGAGAGGATGCTTTGTAATATTTCGATGTTTTGGATTCTGCAAAGGTTTGTTTTATGACCTAATATGTGGTCTATTCTAGAGAATGTTCCATGTGCGCTAGAAAAAAAAGTATACTTTGCAGCAGTTGGGTGGAGAGTTCTGTATAAGTCAATGAGGTCAAGTTGGTTCATTGTAGTAATTAGGTCTTCCGTGTCTCTATTGAGCTTCTTACTGGAAGTCCTGTCCTTCTCTGAAAGTGGTGTGTTGAAGTCTTCTACTATAATTGTGGAGGTGTCTATCTCACTTTTCAGTTCTGTTAAAGTTTGTTTTATGCATCTAGCAGCCTTGTCATTGGGTGCATAAATATTTAATATTGTTATATCTTCCTGGTCAATTGTCCCTTTTATCATTATATAGTGTCCTTCTTTATGCTTTGTGGTGGATTTAACTTTAAAGTATCTTTTATCAGAAATTAATATTGCTACTCCTGCGCTTTTTTGCTTATTGTTTGCTTGATATATTTTTTCCATCCTTTGAGTTTTAGTTTGTTTGTGTCTCTAACTCTAAGGTGTGTCTCTTGTAGGCAGCATATAGACAGACCATGTTTCTTTATCCAGTCTGAGACTCTCTGTCTCTTTATTGGTGCGTTTATTCCACATATATTCAGTGTAATTATAGATAAGTATGTGTTTAGTGTTGCCATTTTGATGCCTTTTTATGTGTGTTGTTGACAATTTCATTTTTCCACTTACTTTTTTGTGCTGAGACGTTTTTCTTTGTAAATTGTGTGTTCCTCATTTTCATAGTATTTGACTTTATGTTTGCTGAGTCATTACGTTTTTCTTCGTTTTTATTTTGAGTTATGGAGTTGTTATACCTCTTTGTGTTATACCTCTTTACCTTAATATTTACCCCTATTTTTCTAAGTAAAAACCTAACTTGTATTGTCTTATATTGCCTTGTATCCCTCTCCATATGGCAGTTCTATGCCACCTGTATTTAGGCCCTCTTTTTGGTTATTGTGATCTTTTACATATTGACTTCAATGATTCCCTGTTTTGAACTTTTTTTTTTAATTAATCTTAATTTGTTTTTGTGATTTCCCTATTTGAGTTGATATCAGGATGTTCTGTTCTGTGACCCTCTGTTGTGCTGGTATCTGATATTATTGGTTTTCTGACCAATTTCCTTTAGTATTTCTTGTAGCTTTGGTTTGGTTTTTGCAAATTCTCTAAGCTTGTGTTTATCTGTAAATATCTTAATTTTGCCTTCATATTTCAGAGAGAGTTCTGCTGGATATATGATCCTTGGCTGGCAGTTTTTCTCCTTCAGTGTTCTGTATATGTCATCCCATTGCCTTCTTGACTGCATGGTTTCTGCTGAGTAGTCTGAACTTATTGATTTTCCCTTGTAGGAGACCTTTCTTTTATCCCTGGCTGCTTTTAAAATTTTCTTTTTATCTTTGGTTTTGGCAAGTTTGATGATAATATGCCTTGGTGTTTTTCTTTTTGGATCAATCTTAAATGGGGTTCGATGAGCGTCTTGGATAGATATCCTTTCGTCTTTCATGATGTCAGGGAAGTTTTCTGCCAACAGATCTTCAACTATTCTGTCTGTGTTTTCTGTTATCCGTCCCTGTTCTGGGACTCCAATCACATGCAAGTTATCCTTCTTGATAGAGTCCCACATGATTCTTAGGGTTTCTTCATTTTTTTTAATTCTTTTATCTGATTTTTTTTTCAGCTATATTGGTGTTAATTCCCTGGTCCTCCAGATTTCCCACTCTGCATTCTAATTGCTCGAGTCTGCTCCTCTGACTTCCTATTGCATTGTCTAATTCTGTAATTTTATTGTTAATCTTTTGGATTTCTGAATGCTGTCTCTCTATGGATTCTTGCAACTTATTAATTTTTCCACTATGTTCTTGAATAATCTTTTTTAGTTCTTCAACTGCTTTATCAGTGTGTTCCTTGGCTTTTTCTGTAGCTTGCCTTATTTCATTTCTGAGGTCTTCCCTGATGTCTTGAAGCATTCTGTAAATTAGTTTTTTATACTCTGTATCTGGTAATTCCAGGATTGTATCTTCATTTGGGAAAGATTTTGATTCTTTAGTTTGGGGGGTTGTAGAAGCCGTCATGGTCTGCTTCTTTATGTGGTTTGATATCGACTGCTGTCTCCAAGCCATCACTAAGATATTGTAGTGATTTATTCTATATTTGCTCACTGAGTCTTATCTTGTTTTGTTTTCTTTCAGTATACGTAGATGGGCTACTAGATTGCACTGTCTTGATTGTTGTAGCCCTTGAGTCACTTATGACCTATTACCAGCTGGTTTGGGCTGTTGCCAGATATATATGCCTGAGTCCATTCACTATTCTTGAGTAGAATTTGATTTTGGGTCATCAAGTGTGTGATGCACACTGTCACCTATCCACCTTGAGAAGTAGTGGTGATAGTTGTGTGCACCAGATTCTAGTAGCAGCTGGGGTTCACACTCCGGGGGGGGCAGGATGCTAACAGGCTTCCCCCAAGTGTCAGTGAGGTAGGTGTGTCTCTATTCCTAAAGCACCTTGGTGGGTGGGCTCTGCAGTTGTACCTTAGGCCCCCAATGCAAGTACCTCTACAGATTGGTAGGTGTCACCCTCCTTAGACCCCTAAGGCAGGAGGCTAGGTGGTCTGGGGGGAGCTTCAGCCCTCAGTTCCCTGTTGTGGGTCAGTGAGGGCTCTGTTGAATATGCAGAGATATCAGACCTGGGACAGAACATCCTGATATCAACTCAAATAGGGAAATTACAAAAACAAATTAAGATTAATTTTAAAAAGAAAACAATGCTCAAAACAGGGAATCATTGAAGTCAATATGTAAAAGATCACAATAAAAAAAAAAGGGGGGGCTAAATACAGGAGGCATAGAACTGCCAGATGGAGAGGAAAACAGGGCAATATAGGACAATACAAGTTAGGTTTTTACTTAGGAAAATAGGGGTAAATATTAAGGTAACCACAAAGAAGTATAACAATTCCATAACTCAAAATAGAAACCAAGAAAAACATAACGACTCAGCAAACATAAAGTCAAATACTATGAAAATGAGGAACACACAATTTACAAAGAAAAACGCCTCAGCACAAAAAAGTAAGTGGAAAAGTGAAGTTGTCAACAACACGCACAAAAAGTCATCAAAATGACAGCACTAAACACATTCTTATCTATAATTACACTGAATGTAAATGGATTAAAAGCACCAGTAAAGAGACAGAGAGTCTCAGACTGGATAAAGAAACACGATCTGTCTATACACTGCCGACAAGAGACACATCTTAGACTTAGAGACACAAACAAACTAAAACTCAAAGGATGGAAAAAATATATCAAGCAAACAACAATCAAAAAAAGAACAGGAGTAGTAATATTAATTTCTGACAAAAGAGACTTTAAAGTTAAATCCACCACAAAGGATAAAGAAGGACACTACATAATGATTAAAGGGACAATTGACCAGGAAGATATAACCATATTAAATATTTATGCACCCAAGGACAGGGCTGCAAGATACATAAAAGAAACTTTAACAGAACTGAAAAGTGAGATAGACACCTCCACAATTATAGTAGGAGACTTCAACACACCACTTTCAGAGAAGGACAGGACTTCCAGTAAGAAGCTCAATAGAGACACGGAAGACCTAATTGCTACAATGAACCAACTTGACCTCATAGACTTATTAAGAACACTCCACCCAACAGCTGCAAAGTATACTTTTTTTTCTAGCGCACATGGAACATTCTCTAGAATAGACCACATATTAGGTCATAAAACAACCTTTGCAGAATCCAAAACATCGAAATATTACAAAGCATCTTCTCAGACCACAAGGCCATAAAAGTGGAAATCAATAACAGAAAAATCAGGGAAAGAAATCAAATATTTAGAAACTGAACAATACCCTGTTCAAAAAAGACTGGGTTATAGACGACATTAAGGAGGGAATAAGGAAATTCCTAGAATGCAACGAGAATGAAAACACTTCCTATCAAACCCTCTGGAACACAGCAAAAGCAGTGCACAGAGGCCAATTTATATTGATAAATGCACACATACATAGAGAAGAAAGAGCCCAAATCAGAGAACTATCCCTACAACTTGGACAAATAGAAAGCGAGCAACAAAAGAATCCATCAGGCATCAGAAGAAAACAAATAATAAAAATTAGAGCTGAACTAAATGAATTAGAGAACAGAAAAACAATTGAAAGAGTTAACAAAGCCAAAAGCTGGTTCTTTAAGAAAATTAACAAAATTGATAAAGCATTGGCTAGACTGACTAAAGAAATACAGGAAAGGAACAAATAACCCGAATAAGAAACGAAATGAGCCACATCAAAGCAGACCCAACTGAAATTAAAAGAATCATATCAGATTATTACAAAAAATTGTACTCTAACAAATTTGCAAACCTAGAAGAAATGGATGAATTCCTAGAAACACACTACCTACCTAAACAAACACAATCAGAAGTAAAACAACTAAATAGACCCACAACAAAAAAAGAGATTGAAAAGGTAATCAAAAAACTCCCAACAAAAAAAAGCCGTGGCCCAGAGGGCTTCAAGGCAGAGTTCTACCAAAC
The DNA here is from genome assembly GCF_030014295.1 of Loxodonta africana. Classification (NCBI taxonomy): domain Eukaryota; kingdom Metazoa; phylum Chordata; class Mammalia; order Proboscidea; family Elephantidae; genus Loxodonta; species Loxodonta africana. The sequence continues at coordinate 72,639,462 of NC_087356.1, forward strand.
TTTCACAGAAGAGTTAACACCACTACTACTAAAGCTATTTCAAAGCACAGAAAATGATGGAATACTACGTAACTCAATCTATAAAGCCACCATATCCCTGATACAAAACCAGGTTTGAAAAAAAAAGACACCACAAAAAAAGAAAATTACAGACCTATATCCCTCATGAACATAGAGGCAAAAATCCTCAACAAAATTCTAGTCGATAGAATTCAACAATATCTCAAAAAAATAATCCACCTCGACCAAGTGGAATTTATACCAGGTATGCAAGGCTGGTTTAATATTAGAAAAACCATTAATATAATCCACCATATAAATAAAACAAAAGACAAAACCACATGATCTTATCAATTGATGCAGAAAAGGCATTTGACAAAGTTCAACACCCATTCATGATAAAAACTCTCAGCAAAATAGGAATTGAAGGAAAATTCCTCAACATAATAAAGGGCATCTATACAAAGCCAACAGCCAACATCACTCTAAATGGAGAGAGCCTGAAAGCATTTCCCTTAAGAACGGGAACCAGATAAGGATGCCCTTTATCACCGCTCTTATTCAACATTGTGCTAGAGGTCCTAGCCAAAGCAATTAGGCTAGACAAAGAAATAAAGGGCATCCGGATTGGCAAGGAGGAAGTAAAATTATCTCTATTTGCAGATGACATGATCTTATACACAGAAAACCCTAAGGAATCCTCCAGAAAACTACTGAAACTAATAGAAGAGTTTGGCAGAGTCTCAGGTTACAAGATAAACATACAAATATCACTTGGATTCCTCTATATCAACAAAAGAACATCAAAGAGGGAATCGCCAAATCAATACCATTCACAGTAGCCCCCAAGAAGATAAAATACTTAGGAATAAATCTTACCAAAGATGTAAAAGACCTATACAGGAGGTGGAGCCAAGATGGCGGACTAGGCAGACGCTACCTCGGATCCCTCTTACAACAAAGACACGGAAAAACAAGTGAATCGATCACATACATAACAATCTACGAACCCTGAACAACAAACACAGATTTAGAGATGGAGAACGAACTAATACGGGGAAGCAGCGATTGTTTCCAGAGCCTGGAGCCAGCGTACCAGTCAGGTACGGCACAAGCACAGAGAGCGGCTCCACCCGCCTGAACTTACCCCAGGAGGGGGACCAGCCGGTTTCACGGGAGGCGTGGGACGCAGCCGGTAGGAGAAGTCCCCGGGAAGCAGTGACTGGTCTTGGAGCAGGAAGAGCAGCGTCCAAGCCGGGGAACCGTCCTGCAGGGATTTGGACTGGACGCAGGTACGGCATAAACACGGAGAGTTGCTCCACCCCCCTGAGCTAACCCTGGGAAGGGGACCAGCCGGGTCGCGTGGGCGGCGTGGAACGCATCCGGTAGGAGAAGTCCCTGGGAGGCAGCGACTGGTATTGGAGCGGGGAGAACAGCGTCCCAGCCGGAACACTTGGTCACGGCACAAGCACGGGGACCTGCTCCACCCATCTGAACTAACCCCAGGAGGAGGCCCAACTGGTTCTCGGGGGCGGCACGACCACGTGGCTGGAGGGACGAGAAGTCCCCGGGAGGCAGCGACTGATTTTGGAGTCGAGAGTGCACCGTCCCAGTAGGGGAGCCTTGACGCTGGGCATGGGGCTGGAAGCGGAGGATCTGACCTTGACTCCAGTGGGCAATCTCCACACAGCCAGCACACATAGGAGACGCGCTCCGCGGGAGTCTCAGATATAATAGTCATTCCAAGCAAGACAAGCAACTCTGGCTATATTCTGAGGTGCTACTCTCCTATCTCTCTGTTCCCTCCCCCACCCTCCCCAGGCAGCTTCATTAACATCTGAATAGCCTGAGCCAGAGGGAGAACTCTGATAGGGATCTGACTGCATTTTTTTTTAGCGGATTTTCTGGAAAAACTAGTTTCCCAGTGATCGCTCGGAGACAACAATCCATATCAAACCACTTAAAGAAGCAGACCATGACAGCTTCTCCAACCCCCCAAACAAAAGAATCAAAATCTTTCCCAAATGAAGATACAATGTTGGAATTATCAGATACAGAATATAAAAAACTAATTTACAGAATGCTTAATGATATCAGAAATGAAATTAGGATAACTGCAGAAAAAGCCAAGGAACACACTGATAAAACTGTTGAAGAACTCAAAAAGATTATTCAAGAACATAGTGGAAAAATTAATAAGTTGCAAGAATCCATAGAGAGACAGCATGTAGAAATCCAAAAGATTAACAATAAAATAACAGAATTACACAACGCACTAGGAAGTCAGAGGAGCAGACTCGAGCAATTAGAATGCAGACTGGGACATCTGGAGGACCAGGGAATCGACACCAACATAGCTGAAAAAAAATCAGATAAAAGAATTAAAAAAAATGAAGAAACCCTAAGAATTATGTGGGACTCTATCAAGAAGGATAACCTGTGGGTGATTGGAATCCCAGAACAGGGAGGGGGGACAGAAAACACAGAGAAAATAGTTGAAGAACTCCTGACAGAAAACTTCCCTGACATTATGAAAGACGAAAGGATAGCTATCCAAGATGCTCATCGAACCCCATTTAAGATTGATCCAAAAAGAAAAACACCAAGACATATTATCATCAAACTCACCAAAACCAAAGATAAACAGAAAATTTTAAAAGCAGCCAGGGAGAAAAGAAAGGTTTCCTTCAAGGGAGAATCAGTAAGAATATGTTCTGACTACTCAGGAGAAACCATGCAGGCAACAAGGGAATGGGACCACATATACAGAACACTGAAGGAGAAAAACTGCCAGCCAAGGATCATATATCCAGCAAAACTCTCTCTGAAATATGAAGGCGAAATTAAGATATTTACAGACAAACACAAGTTTAGAGAATTTGCAAAAACCAAACCAAAGCTACAAGAAATACTAAAGGATATTGTTTGGTCACAGAACCAATAATATCAGATATCAGCACAACACAAGGTCACAAAACAGAACGTCCTGATATCAACTCAAATAGGGAAATCACAAAAACAAATTAAGATTAATTAAAAAAAAAATGCACATAACAGGGAATCATGGAAGTCAATAGGTAAAAGATCACAATAATCAAAAAGAGGGACTAAATACAGGAGGCATTCAACTGCCATATGGAGAGTGATACAAGGCGATATAGAACAATACAAGTTAGGTTTTTACTTAGAAAAATAGGGGTAAATAATCAGGTAACCACACAAAGCTATAACAACTCTATAACTCAAGATAAAAACCAAGAAAAACGTAACGACTCAACTAACATAAAGTCAAGCACTATGAAAATGAGGATCTCACAATTTACTAAGAAAAACGCCTCAGCACAAAAAAGTATGTGGAAAAATGAAATTGTCAACAACACACATAAAAAGGCATCAAAATGACAGCACTAAAAACTTATTTATCTATAATTATCCTGAATGTAAATGGACTAAATGCACCAATAAAGAGACAGAGAGTCACAGACTGGATAAAGAAACACGATCCATCTATATGCTGCCTACAAGAGACACACCTTAGACTTAGAGACACAAACAAACTAAAACTCAAAGGATGGAAAAAAGTATATCAAGCAAACAATAAGCAAAAAAGAGAGGAGTAGCAATATTAATTTCTGACAAAATAGACTTTAGACTTAAATCCACCACAAAGGATAAAGAAGGACACTATATAATGATAAAAGGGACAATTGATCAGGAAGACATAACCATATTAAATATATATGCACCCAATGACAGGGCTGCAAGATACATAAATCAAATTTTAACAGAATTGAAAAGCGAGATACATACTTCCACAATTATAGTAGGAGACTTCAACACACCACTTTCGGAGAAGGACAGGACATCCAGTAAGAAGCTCAACAGAGACACGGAAGATCTAATTACAACAATCAACCAACTTGACCTCATTGACTTATACAGAACTCTCCACCCAACTGCTGCAAAGTATACTTTTTTTTCTAGCGCACATGGAACATTCTCTAGAATAGACCACATATTAGGTCATAAAACAAACCTTTGCAGAGTCCAAAACATTGAAATATTACAAAGCATCTTCTCAGATCACAAGGCAATAAAACTAGAGATCAATAACAGAAAAACTAGGGAAAAGAAATCAAATACTTGGAAAATGAACAACACCCTTCTGAAAAAAGACTGGGTTATAGAAGACATTAAGGAGGGAATAAGGAAATTCATAGAAAGCAACGAGAATGAAAATACTTCCTATCAAAACCTCTGGGACACAGCAAAAGCAGTGCTCAGAGGCCAATTTATATCGATAAATGCACACATACAAAAAGAAGAAAGAGCCAAAATCAGAGAACTGTCCCTACAACTTGAACAAATAGAAAGTGAGCAACAAAAGAATCCATCAGGCACCAGAAGAAAACAAATAATAAAAATTAGAGCTGAACTAAATGAATTAGAGAAGAGAAAAACAATTGAAAGAATTAACAAAGCCAAAAGCTGGTTCTTTGAAAAAATTAACAAAATTGATAAAGCATTGGCCAGACTGACTAAAGAAATACAGGAAAGGAAAAAAATAACCCAAATAAGAAATGAGAAGGACCACATCACAACAGAACCAAATGAAATTAAAAGAATCATTTCAGATTATTATGAAAAATTATACTCTAACAAATTTGCAAACCTAGAAGAAATGGATGAATTCCTGGAAAAACACTACCTACCTAAACTAACACATTCAGAAGTAGAACAACTAAATAGACCCATAACAAAAAAAGAGATTGAAACGGTAATCAAAAAACTCCCAACAAAAAAAAAGCCCTGGCCCGGACGGCTTCACTGCAGAGTTCTACCAAACTTTCAGAGAAGAGTTAACACCACTACTACTAAAGGTATTCCAAAGCATAGAAAATGACGGAATACTACCCAACTCATTCTATGAAGCCACCATCTCCCTGATACCAAAACCAGGTAAAGACATTACAAAAAAAGAAAATTATAGACCTATATCCCTCATGAACATTGATGCAAAAATCCTCAACAAAATTCTAGCCAATAGAATCCAACAACACATCCAAAAAATAATTCACCCTGATCAAGTGGGATTTATACCAGGTGTGCAAGGCTGGTTTAATATTAGAAAAACCATTAATGTAATCCATCACATAAATAAAACAAAAGACAAAAACCACATGATCTTATCAATTGATGCAGAAAAGGCATTTGACAAAGTCCAACACCCATTTATGATAAAAACTCTTACCAAAATAGGAATTGAAGGAAAATTCCTCAACATAATAAAGGACATCTATGCAAAGCCAACAGCCAATATCACTCTAAATGGAGAGAACCTGAAAGCATTTCCCTTGAGAACAGGAACCAGACAAGGATGCCCTTTATCACCGCTCTTATTCAACATCGTGTTGGAAGTCTTAGCCAGGGCAATTAGGCTAGACAAAGAAATAAAAGGTATCCGGATTGGCAAGGAAGAAGTAAAGTTATCACTATTTGCAGATGACATGATCATATACACAGAAAACCCTAAGGAATCCTCCAGAAAACTACTGAAACTAATAGAAGAGTTTGGCAGAGTCTCAGGTTATAAAATAAACATACAAAAATCACTTGGATTCCTCTACATCAACAAAAAGAACACCGAAGAGGAAATAACCAAATCAATACCATTCACAGTAGCCCCCAAGAAGATAAGATACTTAGGAATAAATCTTACCAAGGATGTAAAAGACCTATACAAAGAAAACTACAAAGCTCTACTACAAGAAATTCAAAAGGACATACTTAAGTGGGAAAACATACCCTGCTCATGGATAGGAAGACTTAACATAGTAAAAATGTCTATTCTACCAAAAGCCATCTATACATTTAACGCACTTCCGATCCAAATTCCAATGTCATATTTTAAGGGGATAGAGAAACAAATCACCAATTTCATATGGAAGGGAAAGAACCCCCGGATAAGCAAAGCACTACTGAAAAATAAGAAGAAAGTGGGAGGCCTCACCTTACCTGACTTCAGAACCTATTATACAGCCACAGTAGTCAAAACAGCCTGGTATTGGTACAACAACAGACACATAGACCAATGGAACAGAATTGAGAACCCAGACATAGATCCATCCACGTATGAGCAGCTGATATTTGACAAAGGACCAGTGTCAATTAACTGGGGAAAAGATAGCCTTTTTAACAAATGGTGCTGGCATAACTGGATATCCCTTTGCAAAAAAATGAAACAGGACCCATACCTCACACCATGTACAAAAACTAACTCCAAGTGGTTCAAAGACCTAAACATAAAGACTAAAACGATAAAGATCATGGAAGAAAAAATTGGGACAACCCTAGGAGCCCTAATACAAGGTATAAACAGAATACAAAACATTACCAAAAATGATGAAGAGAAACCCGATAACTGGGAGCTCCTAAAAATCAAACACCTATGCTCATCTAAAGACTTCTCCAAAAGAGTAAAAAGACCACCTACAGACTGGGAAAGAATTTTCAGCTATGACATCTCCGACCAGCACCTGATCTCTAAAATCTACATGATTCTGTCAAAACTCAACCACAAAAAGACAAACAACCCAATCAAGAAGTGGGCAAAGGATATGAACACACATTACACTAAAGAAGATATTCAGGCAGCCAACAGATACATGAGAAAATGCTCTCGATCATTAGCCATTAGAGAAATGCAAATTAAAACTACGATGAGATTCCATCTCACACCAGTAAGGCTGGCATTAATCCAAAAAACACAAAATAATAAATGTTGGAGAGGCTGCAGAGAGATTGGAACTCTCATACACTGCTGGTGGGAATGTAAAATGGTACAACCACTTTGGAAATCTATCTGGCGTTATCTTAAACAGTTAGAAATAGAACTACCATACAACCAGAAATCCCACTCCTAGGAATATACCCTAGAGATACAAGAGCCTTCATACAAACAGATATATGCACACCCATGTTTATTGCAGCTCTGTTTACAATAGCAAAAAGTTGGAAGCAACCAAGGTGTCCATCAACGGATGAATGGTTAGATAAATTATGGTATATTCACACAATGGAATAATACGCATCGATAAAGAACAGTGATGAATCTGTGGAACATTTCATAACATGGAGGAACCTGGAAGGCATTATGCTGAGTGAAATTAGTCAGAGGCAAAAGGACAAATATTGTATAAGACCACTATTATAAGATCTTGAGAAATAGTATAAACTGAGATGAACACATACTCTTGTGGTTACGAGGGGGGAAGGGAGTGAGGGTGGGAGAGGGTTATTTACTGATTAGTTAGTAGATAAGAACTACTTTAGGTGAAAGGAAGGACAATACTCAATACACGGAAGGTCAGCTCAACTGGACTGGACCAAAAGCAAAGAAGTTTCCGGGATAAACTGAATGCTTTGAAGGTCAGCGGAGCAAGGGCGGGGTTTTGGGGACTATGGCTTAAGGGGACTTCTAAGGCACTTGGCAAAATAATTCTACTATGAAAACATTCTGCATCCCACTTTGAAGTGTGGGGTCTGGGGTCTTAAATGCTAACAAGCGGCCATCTAAGATGCATCAATTGGTCTCAACCCACCTGGATCAAAGGAGAATGAAGAACACCAAGGCCACAGGATAACTATGAGCCCAAGAGACAGAAAGGGCCACATGAACCAGAGACTTACATCATCCTGAGACCAGAAGAACTAGATGGTGCCCGGCCACAACCGATGACTGCCCTGACAGGGAGCACGACAGAGATTCCCTGAGGGAGCAGGAGAACAGTGGGATGCAGACCCCAAATTCTCATAAAAAGACCAGACTTAATGGTCTGACTGAGACTAGAAGAATCCCAGCAGTCATGGTCCCCAAACCTCCTGTTGGCCCAGGACAGGAACCATTCCCGAAGACAACTCATCAGACATGGAAGGGACTGGACAGTGGGTAGGAGAGAGATGCTGATGAAGAGTGAGCTATTTGTATCAGGTGAACACTTGAGACTGTGTTGACATCTCCTGTCTGGAGGGGAGGGTAGAGAGGGTTAGAAACTGGCAAAACCATCAGGAAAGGAGAGACTGGAAGGAGGGAGCAGGCTGACTCATTACGGGGAGAGTAATTGGGAGTATGGCGTAAGGTGTCTGTAAGCTTATATGTGACAGACTGACTTGACTTGTAAATTTTCACTTAAAGCACAATAAAAATTATTTTTTTAAAAAATGAGGTAGAGTAAGGCCTCCCACTTTGTTCTTCTTTTTTCAGTAATGCTTTACTTATCTGGGGCCTCTTTCCCTTCCATGTGAAGTTGGTGATTTGTTTCTCCATCTCATTAAAGAATGTCGTTAGAATTTGGATTGGAATTGCATTAAAAGTATAAATTAATTTCCGTAGAACAGACATTTTTATAATGTTAAGTCTTCCTATCCATGAGCTACATATGTTTTTCCACTTATGTATGTCTCTTTTGGTCTCTTGCGAAGTGTATTGTAGTTTTCTTTGTATAAGCCTTTTAGTGAGAGTTTTTTTATTTTATCTTCTTGGGGGCTACTGTAAATGGTATTGATTTGGTAATTTCCTTTTCAATGTTCTTTTTGTTGGTTTAGAGGAATCCAACTGATTTTTGTATGTTTATCTTGTAACCTGAAACTCTGGTGAACTATTAGTTTCAGTAGTTTTCTTGAGGATTCCTTAGGGTTTTCTGTGTATAAGACCATGTCATCTGCAAATAGAGATAATTTTACTTCTTCCTTGCCAACCTGGATGCCCTTTATTCCTTTATCTAGCCTAATTGCTCTGGCTAGGACCTCCAGCACAATGTTGAATAAGAGCGATCATAAAGGGCATCCTTGTCTGGTTCCCGTTCTCAAGGGAAATGCTTTCAGGCTCTCTCCATTTAGAATGATGTTGGCTGTTGGCTTTGTATAGATGCCCTTTATTATGTTGAGGAATTTTCCTTCAATTCCTATTTTGCTGAGAGTTTTTATCATGAATGGGTGTTGAACTTTGTCAAATGCCTTTTCTGTGTCAATTGATAAAATCATGTGGTTTTTGTCTTTTATTTACGTGATGGATTACATTAATTGTTTTTCTAATATTGAACCATTCCTGCATACCTGGTATGAATCCCACTTGGTCATGGTGAATTATTTTTTTGATATGTTATTAAATTGTATTGGCTAGAATTTTGTTGAGGATTTTTACATCTAAGTTCATGAGGGATATACATCTGTAATTTTCGTTTTTTGTGCTGTCTTTACCTGGTTTTGTATCAGGGATATGGTGGCTTCATAGAATGAGTTTGGTAGTATTCCATCCTTTTCTATGCTCTGAAATACCTTTAGTAGTAGTGGTGTTAATTCTTCTCTGAATGTTTGGTAGAGCTCTGCAGTGAAGCCCTCTGGGCCAGGGCTTTCTTCTTTTGGGGAGTTTTTTTATTACCTTTTCAATCTCTTCCTTTGTTATGGGTCTATTTAGTTGTTGTACCTCTGTTTGTGTTAGTTTAGGTAGGTAGTGTGTTTCTAGGAATTCAACCATTTCTTCTAGGTTTTCAAATTTGTTTGAGTATAGTTTTTCAGAGTAATCTGATATGATTCTTTTAATTTCAGTTGGGTCTGTTGTAATATAGCCCAACTCATTTCTTATTTGGGTTATTTGCTTCCTCTCCTGTTTTTCTTTAGTCAGTCTGGCCAATGGTTTATCAATTTTGTTGAGTTTTTCAAAAAACCAGCTTTTGATCTGGTTAATTCTTTCAGTTGTTTTCCTGTTTTCTATTTAGCTCAGCTCTAATTTTTACTGTTTTCTTCTGGTGCCAGTGGGTTTCTTTTGTTGCTTTCTTTCTATTTGTTCAAGTTGTAAGGATAGTTCTTTGATTTTGGCCCTTTCTTCTTTTTGGATGTGTGCCTTTATTGATATAAATTGGCCTCTGACCACCGTTTTTGCTGTGTCCCAAAGGTTCTCATAGGAAGTGTTTTCATTCTCATTGGATTCTATGAATTTCTTTAATCAATCCTTAATGTCTTCTAGAATCCAGTCTTTTTTGAACAGGGTATTGTTCAGTTTCCAAGTGTTTGATTTCTTTTTCCTGCTTTTCCTGTTATTGTTTTCCACTTTTATGCCCATATGGTTAGAGAAGATGCTTTGTAATATTTCAAAGTTTTAGATTCTGCTAAGGCTTGCTTTATGACCTAACATGTGGTCTATTCTAGAGAATGTTCCATGTGCACTAGACAAGAAATTATACTTGGTTGCTGTTGGGTGGAGTGTTCTGTAATTGTCTATGAGGTCAAGTTGGTTGATTGTGGCATTTAGATCTTCCGTGTCTTTATTGAGCTTCTTTTTGGATGTCCTGTCCTTCACCGAAAGTGTTGTGTTGAAGTCTCCTACTATTATTGTGGAGCTGTCTATCTCATTTTTCAATGCTGATAGAGTTTGTTTTATGTATCTTGCAGTCCTGTCATTGGGTGTGTAAACATTTATTATGGTTATATCTTCTTGGTATATTGTCCCTTTAATCATTAGTGTCCTTCCTTATCCTTTCTGATGGATTTAACTTTAAAGTCTATTTTGTCAGAAATTAATATTGCCACTCCTGCTCTTTTTTGATTGTTGTTTGCTTGATATATTTTTTTCCACCCTTTGAGTTTTAGTTTGTTTGTGTCTCTAAGTCTAAGGTGTGTCTCTTGTGGGCAGCATATAGATGGACCGTGTTTTTTAATCCATTCTGCCACTCTCTGTCTCTTTATTGGTGCGTTTAGTCCATTGACATTCAGAGTAATTGTGGATAGGTATGAATTTAGTGCTATCACTTTGATGTCTTTTTTTGTGTGTTGTGTTGTTGACAGTTTCTTTTTCCCACTAAATTTTATGTGCTGTGTAGATTATCTTTATATATTGTCCTTTCCTCATATTTGTTGTTGTTGCTTTTGTCTTTGCTGAGTCTCTATTTTTTTCTTGTATTTTATTTTGATAAAAAGGATTGTTTGTCTCCTTTGTGGTTACCTTATTACATACCCCTATTTTTCTAAATTTAAACCTAACTTTTATTTTTTTGTATTGCCATATCTTCCTCTCCATATGGAAGGTCTATAATTACATTTCTCAGTCCCTTATTATTGTTTTAATGTTGTCTTCTTTTATATAGCATAGCTGTTAAGCTGTGTTGAGCTTTTCTTTTTTAATCTTGCTTTTTTTTTTTTATTTCCTTGTCTCGGTTGACTTCTGATTGCTCTGCCCAGTGTTCTAGTCTTGGATTGATACCTGATATTATTGATTTTCTAAGCAAAGAACTCCCTTTGGTATTTCTTGTAGTTTGGGTTTGGTTTTTATGAATTCCCTAAACTTCTGTTTATCTGGAAATGTCCTAATTCCATCTTCATATTTAAGAGACAGTTTTGCTGGATATATGATTCTTGGCAGGCAATTTTTTTCCTTCAATTTTTTAAATAAGTCACCCCATTGCCTTCTTGCCTGCATGGTTTCTGCCGAGTAGTCCAAGCTTATTCTTATTGGCTCTCCTTTGTAGGTGACTTTTTGTTTATCCCTAGCTGCTCTTAAAATTCTCTCTTTATCTTTGGTTTTTCCAAGTTTTCTTATAATAGTGATTCATAGGTTTTTCATTGGCTAGTTTTCAGTAGATCACCAGGCCTTTCTCCCTAGTCTGTCTTATTCTGGAAGCTCTGCTGAAACCTGTCCACCATAGGTGACCCTTCTGGTATTTGAAATACCAATGGCACAGCTTGCAGCATCACCACAAAACATAAGCCTCCACAGTATGCCAAACTCACAGGTGGGCGATATGAATATATAGGCATACCTTGCAGATACTGCAGATTCAGTTCCAGACCACCACAATAAAGTGAATATTTTAATAAAGAGAGTCAGGAATTTTTTGGTTTCCCAGTGAATATAAAAGTTATCTTTACACTATACTGCAGTCTATTAGGAAGCCCTGGTGGCGTAGTGGTTAAGTGCTACAGCTGCTAACCAAAGGGCTGGCAGTTCAAATCGCCAGATGCTCCTTGGAAACTCTATGGGGCAGTTCTACTCTGTCCTTTAGGGTCACTATGAATCGGAATCAACTTGAGAGCACTGGGTTTCATTGTTTGGTTTTGGCAGTCTATTAAGTGTGTAATAGCATTTTGTCTAAAAAAAAGTACATAAAAGTAAAAAAAAAAAAAAATTTTTAAGTACATATCTTACTTAAAAATACCTGATTGAAAGTATATTAAGAAAATGTTCTGCGTCTCACCTTTGGCCTCTGGGGTCTTAAACGCTGGCAAGTGGCCATCTAAGATGTATCAATCGGTCTCAACCTACCTGGAGCAAAGGAGAATGAAGAACACCAAAGACAAGGTAAAGATGAGCCCAAGAGACAGAAAAGGCCACATAAACCAAAGATTCCATCACCCTGAGACCAGAAGAACTAGATGGTGCCTGGCTACCACGGATCACTGCCCCGACAGGGAACACAATAGAAAATCCCTGATGGAGCAGGAGAACAGTGGGATGCAGATCTCAAATTCTCGTAGAAAGGCCAGACTTGATGGCCTGACTGAGACTAGAGGGACCCTGGAGGTCATGGTCCCCAGACCCTTTGTTAGCCCAAGAATGGAACCATCCCCAAAGCAAACTCTTCAGACAGGGATTGGACTTGAAATAGCAAATGATACTGGTGAGGAGTGAGCTTCTTGGCTCAAGTAGACACATGAGACTATGTGGGCAACTCCTGTCTGGTGGTGAGATGAGAAGGCAGAGGTGGACAGGAGCTGATTGATGTGACACAGGGAACACAGGGTGGAGAGGAAGAGTATGCTCTCTCTTTAGGGGAAGAGCAGCTAGGAGTACATAGCCAGGTGTGTATAAGTTTTTGTATTAGAGACTGACTTGATTTGTAAATTTTCACTTAAAGCACTATAAATTTTTTAAAATATCTAAATTAGAAAGAAAAAAATTACTTGATTGCTAAAAAATGCTAGCCATCATCTGAGCCTTTGGTGAGTTGTAATTTTTTTGTTGTTGAAGGGTCTCACCTCAACATTAATGACCGCTGACTCATCAGGATGGTGGTTGCTGAACGTTGGGATGGCTGTGACAATTTCTTAAAATAAGAGTGAAGTTTGCCACATCGATTGATTCTTCCTTTCATGAAAGATTTCTCTGTAGATGCTGTTTGATAGCATTTTATCCACAGTAGAACTTCTTTCAAAATTGGAGTCAATCCTCTGAAACCCTGCTGCTGCTTAATCACCTGTAATATTCTAAATCCTTTCTTGTCATTTAAACAAAGTTCACAGCATTTTCTCCAAGAATAGATTCTATCTCAACGGACCACTTCCTTTGCTCATCCATAAAAAGCAACTTCTCATCCGTTACGATTTTATCATGAGATTGCAGCAATTCAGTCACATTTTCAGCCTCCACTTTTTATTCTAGTTCTCTTGCTATTTCTGCAACATCTGCAGTTACTTCCTCCACTGAAGTCTTGAACCCTCAAGTCATCCATGAGTGTTGGAATCAACTTCTTCCAAATTCCTGTCAATGTTGATGTTTTGACCTCCTCCCATGAATCATGAATGTTCTTAATGGCATCTGGAATGGTGAACCCCTCCAGAATGTTTTCAATTTACTTTCCACAGATCCATGAGAGGAATCACTATCTGTGGCATCTATAGCCTTATAAAATATATGTCTTAAACATCAAGACTTGAAAGTTGAAATTACTCCTTGACCCAAGGGCTGCAGAATGGATGTTGTGTTAGCAGGCATGAAGACAACATGAATTTCCTGTATATCTCCATCAGAGCTCGTGGGTGACCAGGCGCATTGTTAATGAGCAGTAGTAACATTTTGAAAATATTTTTTTTTTCTGAGCAGTAGGTCTCAACAGTGGCTTAAAATATTCAGTAAAGCATGTTGTAAACAGCTGTGCTGTCATCCAGGCTTTGTTTTTCCATTTATAGAGCACAGGCAGATTTAATGTAACTCTTAAGGGCCCTAGGATTTTCAGAATGGTAAGGAGCATTGGCTTCAACTTAAAGTCACCAACTGCATTTGAGTCATCTTGTTGATTAACTTCTCCTCTCTAGCTACGAAAGCCCCAGATGGCATCTGACTTCAAATAGAAGGCTGTTTCATCCACACTGAAAACCTGTTGTTTCATGTAACCACCTTTAGCAATTAGCTAGACCTTCTGGATAACTTGCCACAGCTTCTACATCAGCACTTGCTGCCTCACCTTGTAGTGTTATATTATGGAGACGGTTTCTTCCCTTAAAATCAAGAACCAGCCTCTGCTAGCTTCAGACTATTGTTCTGTACTTTCTCTTAGCCCTCATAGCATTGAAGAGAGTTAAGGATTTGCTCTGGATCAGACTTCATCTTAAGGGAATGTTGTGGCTACTTAGTTCGTCTATCTAGACCACTAAAACTTTCTTCATATCAGCAATAAGGCTGTTTTGCTTTCTTATCATCCATATATTCACTAGAGTGGCACTTTTAATTTCCTTCAAGAAGTTTTCTGTTGCATTCACGACTTGGCTAACTGGTGCAAGGGGCCTAGTTTTCTGCCTCTCAGCTTTTGACAAGCCTTCCTCACTAAGCTTAATCATCTCTAGCTTTTCATTTAAAGTGGCAGACTTGTAACTCTTTCTTTCACTTGAACACTTAGAGGCCATTGTAGGGTTATTAGTTGGCCTAATTCCAATATTGTGTCTCAGGGAATAGAGAGCCCAAACAGAGGGACAGAGATGGGGGAACGGCTGGTTGGTGGAGCAGTCAGAACGCACACAATATTTATTAATTAAGTCCTCCGTCTTATGTGGGCACAGTTCATGGTATCCCAAAGCAATTACAATAGTAATATCTAAGAGCACTGACCATAGATCAGCATAATAGATACAATAATACTGACAAAGTTTGAAATATTGTGAAAGAATTATCAAAATGTGACACAGAGACACAAAGTGAGCACATGCGGTTGGAAAAATGGTGCTGAAAGACTCGCTTGACTCAACGTTGCCACAAACCTTCAATTTTTTAAAAAAAATAAAATGCAGTATTTGCAAAGCACAATGAAAATGAGGTATACCTGTATATAAATATGTATTATAAATGGTCTGAGTTCAAAATCCAAATTCCTAGGAAGGAGAATTAAATTGGTACAGTTAGAGTGAGATGCCCACTGTTGATTCACTTAACTGTAAGAGGAAGGGATGGCAAGGAGTCAAATCACCCCTCTCCACACAGCCACTCGGCAGGTCCTTCAGGGGCAAGCACTCTAAATAGAAGATGTAGGAGCAGGGAGAAGACAATAGGCATCTCTGAGATTACAAAGGGTCTGGACTAGTGTGGTCATTGACGTTTTATCTACATGGGCAAAGATGGGGACCTTAAGAATTGTCATGGAATGTATCATGAAAGAGCAGGTAGGGAAAGTGCTATCCTACAAATGGATGCAGAATACTAGAAGAGAGCATCATCTATCATAAAATAATGCAGTGGACAGATGGTTAAAGATCAAAAGAAGATTTAAAAAAATCACCAGAAATGAAGCAGTCACATAATTTTCTGCCCTGTACTCATGACCAGGCACTAATGAAGATGAGATTTTGAAAGTTACTGTATTCTTTCTACAAATTTAGTTGCTTAAAACAACACAAATATATTATTTTATAGTTATGTAGTCAGAATAAAACCAAAACCAAACCCATTGTGGTCGAGTCCATTCCGACTCATAGTGACCTTGTAGGACAGAGAAGAACTGCCCCATACAGTCTCCAAGGAGCAGCTGGTGGAGGAGCAGCTGGTGGATTCAAACTGCCAAACCTTTAGTTGGTAGCTAAGATCTTAACCGCCGTGCTACCAGGGCTCCATAAGAAGTACAGGCTAAAAACAAGGTTTCACCAGTACTGTATCCTTCTCCAGGGGCTCTAGGGGAGAATTTGTTTTCTGCTCCTTTGAATTGTTGGCAGAAATCAGTTCCTTTAGGTTGTAGGACCAAGGCTCCCGTTTTCTTGCTGGCTATCAGCCGAGGGTCAGTCCCAGCTTCTAGAAACTGTAAGAGGGAGGCATAACCTTAGTTCAGGACCCCCTTCCTCTACTTTCAAAGCCAGCAAGGGCAGATCAAGTCCCTCCCACATGTCAAATCTCTCCTACTGTCTCAACACTCTCTGACTTAGCCAGAAAATGTTTTCCCTTTTTAAGGACTCTGGTGATTGGACCGTGCCCACTCAGAAGACCCAGGATAATCTCACCATCTCAAATTCCTATCCTTAATCATATTTGCAAAATCCCTTTCCCATGCAAAGTAACATATTCATAGGTTGCAGAGATTAGAGCACTGACTTCTTGGGGGAGGGAAGCTATTCTGCCTACCACAGTTATATTGCTGGTGTTAATTACCCAAACCCAAAACCAAATGACCCAAGAAGGTAAAAATGAAGAACAAGATACAGTATGACTTTTTAAAGTCTGTACTAAGTCTTAAAATCTCTATCTTTCATCATTTATAGCTAGAAGAATTAAAAAATCCCATAATCTGATAAAGCAGCAAAATAACTGAGAATTATATATTTCCATTAGCGATTTTTGATTTTGGAAACCCTGGTTGCATAGTAGTTAGGAGTTCAGCTGCTAACCAAAAGGTTGGCAGTTCAAATCTACCAGGTGCTCCCTGGAAACTCTATCAGGCAGTTCTACTCTGTCCTATAGGGTTTCTATGAGTCAGAATCAACTCGATGGCAACAGGATTTTCTTTTTTGTATGTTTGATTTTATTCAAATCATTGTTAAGCAAAGATGTATATACTTGTCCCTTTGTACTGTCTTACTTTTTTTTTTTTTTTTAATAAATTGCCATGTTACTTAAAAGCTCCATTCTGGTATCATTAGTGCACAAAATAAAATCCTGAATAAATAAGGTAATTTAAACACGATTTTGACATGTAGAACTAGCACCAGGTTGGGTGAGGCTTCAAACTGAACATACAAAAATACTTCACAAACTCCAAAGAAACACATAAATTACTGTTTTTGATGATGATCCAGGAAACCCTGGTGGCGTAGTGGTTAAGTGCTATGGCTGCTAACCGAAAGGTCAGCAGTTCGAATCCACCAGGCACTCCTTGGAAACTTTATGGGGCAGTTCTACTCTGTCCTATAGGGTCGCTATGAACCAGAATCGACTCGACGGCACTGGGTTTGGTTTTGATAATGATGATGATCATCATCAACATTGTTATAAGAACAGATAATAATAATAATAATGGTTTTGAAAATGATTTTGATTAGTTGTGTCACTTGGAAATTGTGAACTACTGGAGTTCTGGGACAGCTGGAAAGTCTTTTATTTGTCCTATAGTCAGCTATGACTAGTTGTTTTAAACTAGTTTTTTTTTTTTTTTTTTCCAATATGGGAGATGGTAGGGTGTAGAAATAGTCTGTAGGAATTTCAAATAATACCCCATGTGCTGGATACATAATATCCCTCCAATTATGGATGAAGGGGCATCCCTACTGGAGAATTGTAATAAATCATACAGTAAGAATAACTAAAAGTGTACATCCCAATTACATCACAGGAGTTCCCCAAAACTGCAGTAAAATACACCAAAGTATTTATTTTCGGTGGTACAACTATGTACGAATTGACTTCACTCTCAAAGTTTACTGAAAAGTAGTTGTCTATGTATGTGTGCATATGTGTGGTATATATTTTGTAGGTTTGTATTTTTATTGTGACCTTTTAAAAATCCATCATGGTCTAGAATTACTGACCATCTCCAAGGATATTGTTTAAAGTTAACTGGGTTTCCATTTATTAACGTGCTTTCTCTTCTTCAGTATTTGGCAGCAAATAGATTCTCTTCTGTTTTAAAGTGGTAATGTTGAAAATTATAAAATTTTTAGTAATCCATAATTTTTAAAGTTGTAATCTACTTTAGGTATCTCAGCCATTCCCAATGCAGACCTTGAAAATAACTGACCATCATATAACCACACAATCAATGTAAAAAGAAGGGAGCTTGAAAATAATATGCTAACTAGGAGAATTACTATATACGAGCAAAAAAAATAAAATACCAAATTATTTCTATTAGTAATGACATATGCCCTTCACATGCAGAAATATATGTATATGTCCTCCTGATGTAGGACAGAACTCTAGAAAACGAAAGTTTATAACAATCAAGCAAACACAGAACCAAGAAAAAGGCAACATTCAAACAGTAGGAAACTTTGTGGATTTTTTACTTGTCCATGCTGAACCCCTCCCTGGCTTAGGTGCCAGCTTGATGGCAACAACCTGTGATCTCAGTGTGGGACCCAGGTGCCTCATACCAGAGGGAACAGAGCAGACTTTATTCTCACGTTCTTGAGTTTATGTATTCTAACCTGTCTAGTGCCTACATGAAAGATTGGCCCGAGGTTTTTGTCTCTGTTTCCCTCTCTGAACCCACTCAGGACAGAAAAGTGGAAGGAATTGCTGAAAAACACTGTAAGGGAAACAATCAACTGATAGCCACCAGAGGCAATAGAGTATGATAGAGACATAATATAGACCACCTAAAGCCTCGAAGGAAAAGACGGGGAGAGAGTTTCTTCATGAAATTAGTATTCAAAAGCACCTGTGTATACAGGATAATTCAGAAGCCATGTACATACACAGGGCAAGTACATGTTCAGAAAAGGCAAGCAAAGAGGTAGAAAAATGTAAACTACAATGAGGAGAAAATTCAATCAATTGAAACTGACCCAAAAATGACAAAGATGATAAAATTTGTAGACAAAGACATTAAAAAGTCATTTTTATATCTGTATTCCATTTGTTCAAGGTGTTAAAGGAAAGATTGAACATATTAAGTAGAAATATAAATTACAATGTTTGAAATGAAAAAATACACTAGAGGAAATTAATGGCAGATTATTCATTGCAAAAGAAAAGAGCTTCAAGACACACACACAAAAAAAAAACATTGCCATTGAGTTGATTCTGATTCATAGCAACCATATAGGTCAGAGTAGAACTGCCCCATGGGGTTTCCAAGGAGTGGCTGGTAGATTCAAACTGACGACCGTTTGGTTAGTAGTTGAGATCTTGAACACTTTACCACCAGGGTTCCTCAAGAGATAGAACAATAGAAATAATACAAAATGAAACACAGAGAAAAAATCTGAAAAAAATGAAGACAGCATCAGTGAAGTGGGAGACAACTTCAAACAGACAAATATATATGTACTTGGAGTTACTAAAGTGGGAAAGGAACTGAAAAAAAATGAAGAAATAATGATTAAAATTTTTCCAGATTTGATGAAAATTTCAAACCCAAAGATCCAAAAAGCTCAACAAACCCCACACACAAGAAACATGAAGAAAACTACACAAAATCACATTATAATCATATTGCTCAAAACCAGTGATAAAAATAATATCATAAAAGAAGTTGAAGGAGAAAGACCTGTACACATAGAGAAACAAATACAAAGTAGCAGCGCATTTCCTGTCAGAAGCAGCATATTTCACCTATAGAAGATAATTAAGCAACATCTTTAAAATACTGGGGAAAAAAAACTTTGAATTTTTACCAACGAATTCATTACCCTGTAAAAATGTATTCTAAAAACAAATGTAAAATGAAGAACTTTCTCAGATATATGTATTTACTAAGTTTCTAACATATATGTATACGTGAGTATAAGATTCAACTATATATATGTATATGTAGGGTCACTATGAGTAGAAATGGACAACAGTAACAGGTTTTATACGCACACACACACACACATATATATTTGTTGCTGTTGTTGTTAGGTGCCATGTGAGCAGAAGTCGACTCGACAGCAACGAGTTTTACACATACAAACCCACTGTCGTTAAGTCGATTCCAACTCATAGCAGCCCCGTTGGACACAGTAGAACTGCCCCACAGAGTTTCCAAGGAGCACCCAGTGGATTCAAACTGCCAACCTTTTGGTTAACATAAGTAGCACTTAACCACTATGCCACCAGGGTTTCCAATATATGTCTATATATATATATTGAGTCATTTTGAACTCCTAGCAACCTCATGTGACAGAGTAGAAAACCATTGGGTTTTCTAGGCTGTAATCTTCATGGAGCAGATAGCCAGATGCTTCTCCCATGGAGCCTTTCAGTGTGTTCAACTTGCCAACCTTTAGATTAGCACCCGAATACTTAGCCATTGCACCATGGTTGAGCTACCAAAACAAAATGGGAAATAGGATAGGAAGACAATAGAGTCATCCATAGGATCCAGATTTGGATGAGGTCATGGAGTATATGTGTAGGAACAAACATCTGTATAATGGGGAGATTATAGCCCAAGATCAATAAACTGGAGTTTTGAACATCAGAGATTGAGTAATTTCATGTAATGGCAAAAGCCAGGTGATAAAAATGGAGTAGAAGATTTAAGAGGCAGGCAGGTGATGTTTGTTGTTCAGTAATGTTGAGTTGGTTCTGACTCATAACAACCCTAGGTACAACAGAATGAAGCACTGCCCAGTCCTGCACCATCCTCACAATTATTGTTATGCATAAACCAATCATTGCAGCCACAGTGTCAATCCATTTCATTGAGGGTTTTCCTCTTTTTTGCTGACCTTCTACTTTATTAAGCATGACATCCTTTTCAAGGGACTGGTCCCTTCTGATACCATGTCCAAGGTATGTGAGATGAAATTTTGCCATTCTCCTTTCTAAGGAACATTCTGGCTGTGCTTCTTCTAAGACACATTTGTTCCTTCTTCTGGCAGTCCATGGTATATTCAATAGTCTTCCAGATGACGTCTTTGCTTTATAACACTTTAAAGAGGTCTTTTGCAGCAGATTTTCCCAATGCCATGCATCGTTTAATTTCTTGACTTCTGCCTCCATGGGCGTTGATTGTGGATACAAGAAAAATTAAACCCTTGACAACTTCAATATCATCTCCATTTATCATGATGTTGCTTATTGGTCCACTTGTGAGATTTTTGTTTTCTTTACGTTGAGGTGTAATCCATACTGAAGGCTGTAGGCTTTGATTTTCAACAGTAAGTACTTCAAGTCCTCTTGGCTCTCAGCAAGCAGGATTGTGTCATGTGCTTATCACAGACTGTTAATTAGTCTTCCTCCAATACTGATGTCTCGTTCTTCTTCACATAGTCTGGATTCTCAGATTATTTGCTCAGCACACAGACTGAATAAGTATGCTGAAAGGATATAACTC
Organism: Loxodonta africana; assembly: GCF_030014295.1. Taxonomy (NCBI): domain Eukaryota; kingdom Metazoa; phylum Chordata; class Mammalia; order Proboscidea; family Elephantidae; genus Loxodonta; species Loxodonta africana. The sequence goes on from NC_087356.1 coordinate 72,660,689, forward strand.
TGATGTATAGCTTTCCTAATTTTAAACCATACAGTATCCCCTTGTTGGTTCAAACAACTGCCTGTTGGTCTACGTACAGGTTCTGCATGAGCACAATTATGTGTTCTGGAATTCCCATTCTTTGCAATGTAATCCATAATTTCTTATGATCCACACAGTTGAATCCCTTTGCACAGTGAATAAACACAGGTAAACATCTTTCTGGTATTCTCTGCCTTCAGCCAAGGTCCATTTGACATCAGCAATGATATCCCCCACTCCACATCATCTTCTGAATCCAGCTTGAACTTCTGGCAGGTCCCTATCAATATACTGCTGCAGCTCTTTTGAATGATCTTCAGCAAAATCTTATTTGTCTGTGATATTAATGATATTGTTCAATAATTTCTGTGTTCTCTTGGATCATCTTTCTTTGGAATAAGCAAAAATATGGATCTCTTCCTGTCGGCTGGCCAAGTAGCTGTCATCCAAATTTCTTGATGTAGAGAAGTGAGCACTTCCAGCACTGCATCCATTTGTTGAAACATCTCAACTGGTATTCTGTCAATTCCTGGAGCCTTGTTTTTTGCATATGCCTTCATGGCACCTTGGATTTCTTCCTTCAGTATCATTAGTTCCTGATCATATGCTACCTCCTGAAATGGTTGAACATCAAACAATTCTTGATGCAGTGCTCTGTGTGGCTCTGTGTATTCCTTCCATCCTCTTTTGTTGCTTCCTGCATCGTTCAATAATTTGTTCACAGAATCCGTCAATATTGAAAGTTGAGGCTTTAATTTTTTTTTCATTTCTTTCAGCTTGAGAAATGATGAACTTGTTCTTCCCTTTTTTGTTTTCTAACTCTGTGTCTTTGCACATGTCATTATAATATTTACCTTGTCTTCTCAAGCCACTCTTTGAAATCTGTTCAGCTCTTTTCATCATTTTTTCACATTCAGTTTAACTGCTCTACATGCAAGTGCAAGTTTATTCTGATATCCATTTTGGTCTTTTCTTTCTTTCCTGTCTTTTTAATGATCTTTTGCTTTCTTCATATGATGTCCTTGATGTCATTCCACAATTCATCTGCCAGTTTGTCATACTGCGGTGGCTTGCATTTTGCTGTGATATTGGAAGCTATGCCACTGGCATTTCAAATGCTAGCAGGGCCACCCACAATGGACAGGTTTCAGTGGAGTTTCTAGACCAAGACAGGCTAGGAAGAAGGACCTGGCAATCTACTTTAAAAAAAAAAAAAAAAAGGCCAGTGAAAACATTATGAAAAGCAGTACAACACCGTCTGATATAGTGCCAGAACATGAGCTCCTCAGGCCGGAAGGCCCTCAAAATATCACTGGTGAAGAGCTGCCTCCTCAAAATACAGTGGGCCTTAATGATGCAGATGAAATAACACTTTTGGGACCTTCATTTGCTGACATGGCATGATTCAAAATGAGAAGAAACAGCTGCAAACATCCATTAATAATCGGAATATGGAATGTACAAAGTATGAATCCAGGAAAATTAGAAATCATCAAAAATAAAATCGGAGGCAGAGCCAGATAGCAGACTAGTCAGACACACTAAGCCATCCCACTGCAACAAAGACCTGATAAACCAAGTAAAACAGATATACATGACAATCCTGGAACCCTGAACTTTAAATGAAGGGATAAAGTATTATATTGGAAGTCACTAAGGAGAAGAAGAAACTGATAGAAAACTGGGAAGGAATAGAGATATGGAGCAGAGGTACCTGGCCAAATGGCATGGCTCAGCATGGCCATCTTGGAATAAAAACAACTCTGCACCCAGAAAGGCACCTCCATGGAATTCCCACTAGGATATAGAGATATGGTGTGGACACACCCAGGACTAAGTGAGACCACGTTTGCTGGCAACAACTCAAGGAGAAGCCAAGACTCTCTCACCCAGTCAAAACAGGAGCATGCTCCTGTAACCCGCACACCTTTGGTGAACAGCAGGTATAACCACCCCATTGCAGCAACCCCAAATGTCAGAAACTACAGCAGCAAACGAACCTACTGCCCTTCTCCATCTATCCCCATCTCCCCCTGCATTCATCCTCACCTCTCTCCTCCATCCCACCGGCCATGGCTCTGAGGAGACCCAGCCTGGACCCCAGGCCCCTTCTGCGCAGCTCTGGACACCTTCTGCTGCTGCCCACAGACCTGAGGGGAACTGACCCAGATCCCAGGCCCCTTCTCACTGGCTCTGGACAACTCCCGCCACCGCCCATAGCCCCAAAGGGACCCAGCCTAATCCCCAGGCCCCTTCCTATCACTCCAGACCCCTTCCACCTGCTGAAGCCCCTTAGATACCCAGCCTGGCACCTAAGCACATCCCCCAGCTCAGGGCCCCTTCTGCCATCCACTTCAGCACCAAGGAGGTCTGGAAAGAACCGAAGACCCCATCCTACCATATGTGGGCCCCTCCAGCTGCCAACCTCAGCCACAAGTGGTCCCGATCCGGATGCCAGAGCTCTCCATGCCATCTCTGGATACCCCCCTGCAACTGGCTGCAGCTCCAAAGTGACCCAGCCCAGATACCAGACTCCTCCTTGCTGATTCAACCCCCCTCCCACCGGCTGCCACAGACTTGTACTGCAGACAAATGACCCATTTCTGCCCTTTCCCCCTTGCTGGATCTACCCTGCTGAACCAGAGCTGAGTGACTGATCCTACATACATGGGCAAGGTGCTGAGAACTATCATGCCCACAGACGAACAAGCAACAAAGCAAGCCTGCCAACCCACCCACACATAACCAAACAAAACAAAGAAGTAAGACAAAACAAACAAACTTACAATCAATAAATAAAGACTTGAATGTCTTGACACAGCAGACAATGCCAAAACATATTAAAAAAATGGGACAGTAAGTGACCAGTTAACATTCTGGCAGAAGAAAAGGTACTGAAACTACATGACACAGAATTCAAAAGTCTAATATTCAAGGCTCTCCAAGAGATTAGGAAAGAGATCAAGGAAAATACAGACAAAATCATGGAAAACACAGAAAAAATCTAGCAAAACATAGCCAATATCAAGGAAAATACAGAAAAAGCAACAGACGAATTCAGGAAAATAATACAAAAAAAAGTCAACATAAATAAAAATTAGAAATTATACAAAAACAGCAATTAGAAATGCAAAAGACAACGAAATTTCAGAATGAATGTAATTAAGGTTTAGGAGCAAATTTGAAGCAATAGAAGAAAGAATCAGTGAAATTGAAGACAAATACATGGATCCCACTTTGTTTGAGGAAAAATCAGTGAAAAGAATGAAGAAAAATGAATACAACCTAAGAACTATGCAGAACTAAACCAAGAGAAAAAAACTGCACACAATTGGAGCTCCAGAATAGAGGGAGAAAATGGAAAAGTCAGAGAGGATCATTGAAGATTTGCTGATAGAAGTCTTCTTTAATATCATGGAAGATGAAAAGCTGACCATCCAAGAAGTACAACGAACCCCATATAGAATAGATGCCAAAACAAAGTTCCCAAGACATCATAATCACATTTGCCAAAACCAAAAACAAAGAAAAAATCCTGAGAGCAGCTTGAGAAAAAAAAAAGTCACACGCAAAGGGAAAACAAAATTCCCTCTTAAATATGATGGTGAAATAGGGACATTTTCAGATAAACAGAAATTAAGGGAATTTATAAAATACAAACCAAACCTACAAGAATTATTAAAGGGAATCCTTCAGTTAGAGAACTAGCACCACCAGATAACAATCTGAATTTATGAAACAGGTCAATATCCACCAAATACAGACCTAAGTAATGAACTATCAAGGATAATACAAAACTAAAAGATTCAAAACAGGGAACTAGAGATGTCAATCTGTAAATGATGACAACGTCAGAACACTAAAAGGGGGACTACATGGTACAGATATAGAACTTTCAAGTAGAGAGCAAGTTAAGGTGATATCAGGTAATAAAAGACTGGATCAAACTTAAGAAGATACAGGTAAATTTCAAGGTGACCACAAAGGAAGTTAACAAACTTACATCAAAATGAAGAAAAACATAAAGTCTCAGTAAACACAAAATCTACAATAACAAAAGAAAGAAACTAAATGAAATTTTACAAACAAAAGGAACTCAGCACAGGAGAATAAAAGGAACAAAATAAACAACAGAGCCACAAAATAAAAAAAAAAAGCACTACAAGATGACAGCAATAAACTCACAGCTATGGAAAATTGATAAGCACACTAAATGTAAATGGCTGAAATGCACCTGTAAAGAGACAGGAAGTGACAGAGTGGATAAAAAAAAGGACCCATCAATATGCTGTCTACAAGAGACACACTTTAGACACAAAGACATAAACGTATTAAAAATCAAAATATAGAAAAAAAGATATCAAGCCAACAGCAACCATAAAGAGCAGGAATGGCAAAACTAATCTCAGTTAAATGGACTTTAAGGTAAAATCCACCATAAAAGACAAGGAACGACATTATATAATGATTAAAGGGACAATCCACCATGATGACATAACCAACCATCTAAATATCTATGCACTCAATGACAGGGCTCCAAAATACATTAAACAAACTCTTACAGCACTGAAAAGACTAATTGGCAATTCCGCAATAATAGTAGGAGACTGCAATGCACCACTCCTGATAAAGGAGAGAACATCTAGAAAGAAACTCAACAAAGATATAAAAGATCTAAATGCCACAATCAACCACCGTGACTCATAGACATATATAGAACACTCCACCAACAGCATCAGAGTACACATTCTTTTCCAATGCACATGGAACAATCTCCAGAATAGACCACATCTTAGGTCACAATGTAAACCTCAACAAGATCCAAAACATTGGACCAGGCTTACTGGTCTGACAGACACTGAAGAAATCCCAAGAGTATGGCCCCAGACACCTTTATATCACAATAATGAAGTCACTCCTGAGGTTCACCCTTCAGACAAAAGATTAGACAGGCCCATAAAACAAAATGAGACTAAATGGGCACACCAGCCCAGGGGCAAGGACAAGAAGGCAGGAGGGGACAGGAAAGCTGGTAATGGGGAACCCAAGGTTGAGAAGGGGAGAGTGTTGACACGTCATAGGACTGGAAACCAACGTCACAAAACAATATGTTTATTTATTGTTTAATGAGAAATTATCTGCTCTGTAAACCTTCACCTAAAGTACAATTTAAAAAAAAAAAAAAATTAGCAGAATCACTCAGGCCACTGTGTTGAGAATAGACTATAAAGTCACCAGGGCAGAATCAGGGAAGTCAGTTAGGAAATTTCCTAATATTCAGGTGGGAGATGACAATGGCTCACATGGGACCTCAGGTTGAAGCAGTGGAAGTAGAGAAAAGTGGTTGTATTCTGGACATATTTTGCCCAGAAAATATGCTGCTTCTTTGTACAAACAAGTCATGCCAGCAACTTCTCTCCCTGTTTATGTCCAGCAAAGCATGGTTTCCTCATTGTGTGGGTCTGGTGTAGGAGTTTGATTAGCTGTATACTGAGGAAAACATCTCAGGATTTATGTCCCCAGTGACTGTGAGACAACACATTAGTGGTGCCAAGGGGTAGCCTGGGGCCCATACCATAATCTCCTACCCATAATCTCTGTCAACACCCATACTCCAAAACCCACTAGAAATAAACACAAATAAGCTCTCATTATGCTGTGATAAAATGGCTCCATCTCTGGGTATAAAATCTCTTCCAAGATATGAAGTTTGGTTATTAAAAATTAACTTTAATCTCTGAGAGTATAGCCCCCAGACACCCTTTTAACTCAGTACTGAAGTCAGTCCTGAGGTTCACCCAAAGATTAGACAGGCCTATAAAACAAACAATAATACACATAGCTCAACCATATAATAAGGCTAAATGGGCACACCAGCCCAGTGGCAAGTATGAGAAGGTAGGAGGGGACAGGAAAGCTGGAAGCAAATGGAAATGGGGAACCCAAGTCAAGAAGGAGAGATATTGACACATCGTGGGTTAGGAACCAATGTCACAAAATAAAATGTTTATCAATTGTTTAATGAGAAACTAATTTGCTCTGTAAACCTTTACCTAAAGAATAATTAAAAAAAAATTAAAAACATTGACATAATATAGAGCATCTTGTCTGGTCACAACACCATAAGAGTAGAAATTAATACCAGGTACATCAAGGAAAAAAAATAATAAAATATGTGGAAACTGAATAACACCTTGCTTGGAAAAAAAAAAAACAAACTGAGTATTAGTAAAAACCAAACATGAAATAAAAAAATTTCTAGAAACAAATAAGGATGAAAATGCCTCATGCTCAAACCTTTGGGATACAGCAAAGGCAGTGTTCAGAGGTCAATTTATAGCAATAGGTACACACATCAAAAAAAAAAAAGAAAGGAACAAAATCAAAACATTAGCTCTCCATCTCAAACAAATAGAAAGAGAACAGCAAAAGAAGCCTATGGTCACAAAAAAAAAAAAAAAAGGAAATAATGAAGATCAGAGCAGAAATAAATTAAATTGAAAAACAGTATTAAAAAATCATCAAAACCAAAAGCTGGTCCTTCAAAAGGATCAACAAACCATTGGCCAAAACGACAAAATATAAAAAGGAGAGGAAGCAAATAAGAAATGAAATGCAGAACAGGACAACAGACTCAACTGAAATATAAAGGATCATATCAGAGTACTATGAAAAACTGTTCTTCAACAAATTTGAAAACCTAGAGTAAATGGACAAATTTCTAGAAACACACTACCTTCCTAAACTAACACAAACTGAGCTGGAAAATCAGAACAGGCCTATAACAAGAGAAGAGATCGAAAAGGTAATTAAAAAAAAAATAGTCCTGGCCCAAAACCAGGCAAAGACACCACAGAAAAAGAATATTAAAGACAAATATCTCTCATGAATATAGATGTCTTAGTTATCTAGTGCTGCTATAACAGAAATACCACAAGTAGATGGCTTTAAAAAACAGAAGTTTATTCTTTCACAGTTTAGGAGGCTGGAAGTCCAAATTCAGTGTGCCAGCTCCAGGCAGGGGAAGACTTTCTCCTTTGTTGCCTCTGGGGGAAGGTCTTTGTCATCAATCTTCCCCTGGTCTAAGAGCTTCTTGGCACAGGGACCCTGGGTCCAAAGGCACAACCCCCTCCAGGGTCTCCATTATTCATGGTAAGAGATCCCCTTGCCTGTCTGCTTGATTCTCTCTCTTATATCTCAAAAGACCTTGACTAAAGATGAGCCTAATCTTGTATATTGAGTCCTGACTCATTAACATAAAAAAAAATTAACTCCCTGTAATTCAGTCTCATTTGCATCATAGAAGTAGGATTTAAAACACATAGGAAAATCACATCAGATGACAAAATGGCGGACAGTCACGCAATACTGGGAATCATGGCCTAGCCAAGTTGACACACATTTTTGGGGGACACAATTCAATCCATAAAACAGATGCAAATATTCTCAACAAAATTCTGGCCAATAGAATTCAGCATCTTATAAAAAAAATAATACACCGTGACCAAGTGGGATTAATATCAGGTATGCAAGGATGGTTCAACATTAGAAAATCAATCAAGGTAACCCACCACACAAATAAAAGAACCACACGATCATCTCAATAGATGAAGAAAAGGCATTCAATAAAATCCAACACCCATTCCTCATAAAAACTCTCAATAAGATAGGAACAGAAGGGGAATTCCTCAACATAATAAAGGGTATTTATACAAAACCAACAGCCAACATCATTCTCAAAGGAGAGGCTGAAAACATTCCCCCTGAGAATGGAAACAAGACAAGGATGACCTTTATCACCAGTCCTATTTAACATTGTGCTGGAAGTCCTAGCTAAAGCAATAAAAAAGCAATAAGACAAGAAAAAGAATTAAAGGACATTCAAATTGGTAAGGAAGAAATAAAACTATCCCCTTCTGCAGAGGACATGGTACTATACATACAGAGTCCTAAAGAATCCACAAGAAAACTACCGGAGCTAATAGAAAGATTTGACAGAGTAACTGGATACAAGGTAAGCACACAAAAATCAGTTGGATTCCTATGCACCAATAAACAGAGCTACAAAAAGAAATCAGGAAAGCAATACCATTTATAATAGACCCTAAAAAAATAAAATACTTAAGAATAAATCTAACCAGGGATGTAAAAGACCTTAACAAAGAAAACTACACAACACTACTGCAAGAAACCAAAAGACACCTACATAAATGGGAAAACATATCATGCTCATGGATAGGTATATTCAACATTGTGAAAATGTCAATTCTACCCAAAGCAATCTGCAAATACAATGCAATCCCCGTTCATATACCACAGCATTTTTTCACAAGATGGAAAAACTAATCATTAACGGAAAGGAAAGAGGCTCTGGATAGGTAAAGGGTTATTGTAGAAGAAGAACAAAGTAGGAGGACTTGCACTACCTGACCTCAAAACCTAGTATAGTAGTCAAAACAGCCTGGTCCTGGTACAACAACAGAGACATTGACAATGGAACGGAATCAAGAACCCAGATGCAAATCCATCTACCTAAGTCACCTGATCTTTGGCAAAGGCCTGAAGTCCATTAAATGAGGGAAAAGACAGTCTTTTTAACAAGTGATGCTGGCAAAACTGGATGTGCATCCGTAAAAAAAATGAAACAGGACCCCTACGTCACACCATACACAAAACCAATTCAAAATGGATCAAAGACCCAAAGAGAAAACCAAATACTATAAAGATCATGGAAGAAAAAATAGGGTCAATGCTAGGGGCCCTAATATACAGTGTATAACCGGACACAAACTATAATTAACAATACACAAACACCAAAAGATAAGCTAGATGAAGGAGATCTTCCAAAAATGAAACACTTATGCTCACCAAAAAACCTCACCAAAAGAGTAAAAAGAGAACCTACAGACTGGGAAAAATTTTTTGGCTATGACATAACCAACAAGATCTAATCTCCAAGCCACTGGGCTGAGGCCTGGGAACCATGGTCTCATGGTCATATAGCACAGCTGGCATAACATAGTCTACTAGAAAATATTCAATATCTGACTATGGGGAGTATTCTAAAAGCCTGCAAGCTCCATTTAAGATACATTTACTGGTCCCATCCCAGCTGGAGAAAAGGAAAATGAAGAAAACCGAAGACAGAAGAGAAATTTTAGTCCAAAGGACAAATGGACCACAACTTCCACAACCTCCACCAGGCTGAGCCCAGAAAACTAGATGGTGCTCAGTTACCACTGCCAACTGCTCTGGCAGGGATCACAATAGAGGGTCCCAGACAGAGTGGGAGAAAAAAGTAGAAAAAAATTCAAATTTACAAAAAAAAAAAGATCAGGCTTGCTGGTCTGACAGTGGCTGGAGAAACCCCAAGAATATGTCCCCAGATATCTTTTTTGTCAGTCCTGAAGTCACTCCCAAGGTTCACCCTTCAGCCAAAGATTGTTGTTGTTAGGTGCATCCAGTCAGTTCCAACTGACAGTGACCTTATGTACAACAGAAGGAAATACTGCCAGGTCCTGTGCCATCCTCACAATCATTGTTATTATGCCTGAGCCCATTGCTGCAGCCACTGTGTCAATCCATCTCATTGAGGGACTTCATCTTCATCACTGACCCTCTACGTTACCAAGCATGATGTCCTTCTCCAGGGCCTGATCCCTCCTGACAACATGTCCAAAGTCTGAGACAGAAGTCTCACCATCCTTGCTTCCAGGGAGCATTTTGGCTGCACTTCCTCCAAAACAGAAAAGTTCCTTCTTCTGGCAGCCCATGCTATGTTCAATAATCTTCGACAACACTGTGATTGTCAGTTCTTCGGTCTTCCTTATTCACTGTCTAGCTTTTGCATGCATATGAGGCAATTGAAGACACCACAACTTGGGTCAGGAGTACCTTAGTCTTCAAGGTGATGCTTTTGCTTTTTAACACTTTAAAGAGGCCTTTTGCAGCAGATTTGCCCAATGCAACGCATTGTTTGATTTCTTGATTTCTGCTTCCATGGGTGCTGATTGTGGACTCAAGTAAAATGAAACCCTTGTGAACTTCAATCTTTTCTCCGTTTATCATAATATTGCTTTTGGTCCAGTTGTGAGGATTTTAGAAAGGTCTATAGGGCCAACAATAACACATGTGAGTGACATGCTTCATAGTTCAGTCACGTATACGAGACTAATGGGCACACCATCCCAAAAGCAAAGAGGAGAAGGTAGAAAGGGACAGAAAAACTGGATGAATGGAAACAGGAAATCCAGAGTGGAGAAGAGGAGAGTGTTGACACATCATAGGGTTGGCAACCAATGTCACAAAAACAATTTGTGTATTAACTGTTTAATGAGAAACTAATTTGCTCTGTAAACTTTCAACTAAATAAAAATTTTTAAAAAATGAAATGGAATGCAGGTGCTAATTATTGGAATTAAATTTAGAAATTCAACTTTTAGATGATTTTATTAGCTTTTTACGTAGATATTAGGAGTCGCTGGATGGTGCAGTTGGTTAATATGATTGGCTGCTAACTAAAGCGCATTAATCACTTCCACCACCCAGGAAAGGTCGGAGGTTTGAGTCCACCCAAACCTGCCTCAAAAGAAAGGCCTGGTGATCCACTTCTGAAAAATCAGTCATTGAAAACTCTATGGAACACAGTTCCACCCTGACACACGCGGGGCTGCCATGAGTCAGGATCAACTCTACAGCAGCTGCTATTACCCTAGTGCGATGTCTCAATAACTTACTACAGTCTAAACTCAACACCAAACCAAACCCGCTGCCATCGAGCTGATTTCGACCTGTAGCGAGCCCGTAGGGTTCCCTGGACTGTCGGTCTCTACAGACGCAGGCTGCCACATCTTTCTCCTGTGGAGCCACCAGTGGTTTCAAACTGCTGACATTTTGGTTAACAGTCAATCGCTTTAACCGCTGCACCACAATGGCGCCTTAAGTTCAATACAGAGGATTCCTTTTACGCAATTAACACATGACATTTATGTAGCACTCTTGGCTTTAAAGTTCTTTCAAATTCCATCCTCATATCTTTATGGGATAAGTGGATAAGGCAATAATAGCTCCAATTTATAGGTGAGAAAACTTAATCCTTAATCCTAGAAAAATGGAAGGGCCTCCAGACTCCTGATCAAGTGCATGCTCTTAACGACAACTGGTTGTTTGTTTTGGTTTTACATAGACATTGAGGTTGCCCAGAATGATAGCAATTCTTAGGACGAAGTAGAGGACCATTAGACAATGAAATAGTCTTTACTAAATGTGTTACCTATGATTATCATGTTTGCAAATTAAATTTTTAAAAACTTATTCATAATTGTCTTAGCTGAATGCTTGAAGGCAGTTGTTTACTTCTTGTTTGAAACTTATTTAGGCCATACATGGCAGGAACAAAGAAAACTTATAGGATTGTATACTATGAACCTCAAAGGAGTTTTATGAAAAACTATAGAAATAGTTATTTGAAAGTGGGAATTGGGAGAAAAATAGAAAGAAGATCAAGGAAGGGGAGGGATAATAGAAAGATGAGAAGAAGAAAAAGCTACCGCCCTCCCTCTCACCATGAACCCTAGCTCTGTGGTGCCTGGAAAGGAGGATGCACGTTCTTTCTGAAAATCCCTCAGTGGAATCACAGTTCTCAAGTGAAACTCAGGTTTCTGTTAAGGTAGAAAAGGACAGAGATTTTAGTTAAGAGGAGCATATTAAAGGAATTTGTATTGAAAACGTGTATATAAGAATACGGCGCAAATGGATGGCAAACATGTAGCTCCTGGAGATGAGGGACAAGACAGGGGTGGAAAGCACAGTGGAATTTACTGTGGCCATATTTGTATCTCGAACTCTTTAAAAAATATTTCTATGCTGATACAGACCAAGGTACTAACTAGTATTTGAAACTATAGAATATTCATTGTTATAGAATATTTCTATTATGTTATTAATTTAAGGAGAATTAAAAATTTTTCATTTTTCTAGCTTCCTTGTAGATTTTTAAAATTTTTTTTTTAAATGGATGAAGTAAAATTCCTGAGAAAATTTCCAAGCAGGTCTATTTTGCACCTTCTTTCATAAACTTTGTATTGTGTTTTGGGTACTTACAGAACCAACATTCTTTTACGACAATATTGTTAATTAACTTCTTCCAACTATATCCCCAAAGGCATTTCTCATCTAAATCTCTAAGGCAAATAAGCCTGTGAAAAAACACAGTTCATCCAATTAGATTTAAAAAATGATACAAGGAAAGAGGCTTCAGTTTATACAGAAAGAAAAATAAGTAAACTTTTTAAAAAATTCAAGTCACCTTTAATTGATAAAAGATTTGAGGTATTCATAACCATTCATTTACTAAAAGATTCTAGGGAAAGATAAAAGTCCAGATAATCATGAGTATAGAATGAAATATCTAAAATTTCACTGAGTTCCTTTCACTGGGACATCACATGATGGGGATGCTGTAGGAAGGATTAGCATTAGGGGACACAGTTCAATCCATAACAGGTAGGTATGGATGAATTACTTGTATGAGATTCTATATCCAAACTCCCCAGATCTTAAATAATTTAAATTATTAATCAAGAATTAACCAAAGAGACAAAATGTAGTCTTACAGCATAGGGGAACTTATCCGAGAATTGAGAATCACAATTTTCTGGGATAGATTTCTTAAATGGGAGTCAGGGGATTTATATTCTAATCTGGCTCTGAGTGATTTATTCCTACAGCTTTTTCAAGCCACTTTACCACAACTACCAAGTTCTCTATCTGCAGAAACAGGCTCTAGAATTCACCTTGTGCTGAACTCACTGGGATGCTGTGGGACAAACCGTATATCTAGATGTAAAGGTGTTTGAAGGGTTGTCATGGTATAAAAGGTTAATATTGGGTCTTTAAGGTTAGTACATGAACATGTATTTGGAAGTTACGAAGAGAGTTTTCCATCCAAGATAAGAGCTTTTCACTCAGTTGATGTAAAAGCAAGATAGTGATTTACCAATCACTGAAGTCATCCAAGCAGTGGCTGGATAACTATGTGGTAATGATATTAATCAGAGGAATTAGAAGCTTCATAATGGAGTTAGATGATGGTTCAACGACCTAATGACATTTATTTTATCTTTGAGAGATATTGCTATGAGCTAGAAATAGGAAGGATTGTCAATAAAAGAAATTCAAAGTACAATGTCTGGAACTAATTCATGCATATAAAATTGAAGTTCAAGCCTCTTACCATGTCTGAATTTTACAAAACATGAACTGAGAATTTTATATCATCTTATAGAACCAGTAAAATGTAAGTATACTTTTGAATACATATTTTATTTATTAATATCCTGTCACCTTGGTTAAATTTATTTCTCTGTGTATAGTCTCTGATCTGTTAATATTCTTAGTTGGGTCAGATGCCAATAAGGAGGGATTCAGTTTAGGTATACATTTTTTTAAAAATTCTTCAGTTACAAACTAAATTTTGCTTAATTTAATGTTATTTATTCAAATAAGAAACAATTAGCTTGAAATTCCACCTCCTTTAAATCCATCTCAATCCACTCAGTGGAGACATTATTTTAGCAAGAATCTGTAAGGTGTTGTCATGCATATGATTTAATTTAATCTTCACAGAAACTTATTCTGACTATTACAATTATCTCCATTTTTCCAATGAAGAAGCTATTACTCGAAGGTGAAGAATTTAATCCAATGTAACTTAGAAGTAGCAAAACCTGGGATTGGACCAAAGACTTTCTAGGTTTCTCACATTAATCTAATTAATACTTGAGACTTAAAATATGAAATATAATTTGTCTGTTGAAAGACCTCATTGAAATAATAATAAAACACACATACATATACCAGACAGCAGAATGTCTCACACAGAAAGGATGTACACGATTTCATATGTATTATATTGGTATATGTATGTATAATTAGCCATTTCTGTGAATTAATTTAGAAAATGGCTTGGGAATTTGATTACTGGGAAATTAAAGAAGTTGGAATCTTTGAGGTGGGGAAGTAACTTGCAAAGTAACTGGAAGTAGGATTGTAAAACATTGAATGGACCTTACAAATGTCTAGCCCAACATTCTCAATTTTCAGATAAGAAAATTGAACTCCAAAACATAAAACGAGATTTTTTTTTAAAAAAAAAAGAGCTAAGCCACTTAATCCGTTTAAAGCATCAAGTATCCAGCCCTAGCTATGATCTAGAATTATTACCTCAGACAAAGAACGCATGAAAGAGATCTATAAGTGATTTACATTATTAACTGGTCTAGTAGGGCAAAATCTAATATTATAAGACCATGTCTTCCTTGAGTTTTTATATTGACATAAAAAATAGTGAGAATAAGCATCCTATTGGAAAAGAAGAGGATTCTAAGGAATTAATAAGACAAATGCAAAGATTTATGTACAGGAGTATTCATTTGATTATCTATACAGTAAAAAAAAAAAGTAGATCACCAAATTTCCAGCACTAAACAATTGGCTAAATGAATCATATTCGTGTCAAAGAATTAAATTCTATCCAACCTTTAAAAATGGCTGCATACATGTCTAGTAACTGACATGAAAAGATGATGATATATTATTTTTTTAAGTTGTTTGCAAAATAGTCTGTCAATATAATTATTTTAGATACACTTGCATGTAATTTGAACTTGGAAAACAAACTAAAAATATATCCACCAAAATGTTGTGTCACTGTATCTCTAAGAGATATGATTAAAACCAAAAAAACCCAAACCCGTTGCCATTGGATTTTGACTCACAGAAACCCTATAGGACAGAGTAGAACTGCCCCATAGAGTTTCCAAGGAGCACCTGGTGGATTCGAACTGTCAACCTTTTGGTTAGCAGCCACAGCTCTTAACCACTATGCCACCAGGGTTTCCAGAGATATGATTACAGATTATTATCTTCTTTTTTGCTTTTGCATTTTTTAATTTTTTGGATTGAAAATGTATTTCTTGTAGAAGGAAAAGCTTCAAATAAAAAATAAAATAGGGCAAACTATTTTAGTGGAAATAAGAAGGAAGGTGGGAAAAGAAAAATGATCAGTAACAAAGAGGAGCAGCTGCTGACTTATTTATTAAGGAGGAGCTCAGGGAAACAAGGAAACCCTGGTGGCATAGCGGTTAAGTGCTATGGTTGCTAACCAAGAGGTTGGCAGTTCAAATCCACCAGGAGCTCCTTGGAAACTCTATGGGGCAGTTCTACTCTGTTCTATAGGGTCGCTATGAGTCAGAATTTACTTGACAGCAGTGGGTTCAAGGGAAACAGGGTGGAAGAATGGGTAGTTTTAATATGAAATGTGGGAAATCTGTGCATAAGAACCATTTCCCAGATACTGAAATAAAGAACAAATTGGATCGTCTTGAAGTACACCTTTAAGATTTCAGCTTGTCACTTGGAGTAACAAGTAAATTAGGTGGCTAAGATGAATTATCTCTACCCACCTGTGTGTGATTTACACATCTCTCTGATTTTATCACACTATATAAAGTAGCTTGTCTTCTCAAAATATCAGCCAGGCATATGATGCATATATGGCATACTTATAGAAGTTGCAGGAGGTAGGTTTTAGACATAAAGGTACAATTTAAAGATAAGATATCCATTATTCTCTTTTGAGGTGTCATCTTAATAGCGCCATCATTAATAGCAACCATGACATAGCTTGCCTTTCAGACATTCCCTAGACCATTTCCATAGATCTATATATGTGGTTGGAGCTCTGGTGGTGCAGTGGTCAAGTGTTCAGCTGCTAACCAAAAGGTTGGCAGTTCAAATCCACCAGCTGCTCCTTGGAAACCCTCTGGGAAAGTTCTACTCTGTCCTCTAGGGTTGCTATGAGTAGGAACGAACTCGATGGCAATGGGTTTGGTTTTTTGTTTTTTGTTTGCTTTCTTTTTATGGTAGGGTAGGAAAAGACTTAAAAAGTTGGGAGACTCTGGGAATCTCCAAATAAGGGAAAGAACAAACCAACCTTTATCTCTTACTCATAGCAGGTCACTAATGTCAACCTTCTAAGTGAAAGAAAATTTGTTATAGATAAGGTAAGCAAGTATTTAAAAGAATTTTCATTTCAGCAGCTGTAAATCTCAGAATAATAAAAGGAAATTTTTTTTTTCTAGTAAAGCTATGAATCAGTATTTCAGCACATTTTCTTAGCTGTGAAAATGAAGCCAGAAGAGTAGAAAAGAAGGGAATTTTTATTTAATGAGGAATAGAATTTTATACCTAGAAGGAAGCTTAGAGTTCTCATCCAGTTCTATCCCTTCGTTATACAAAAAAAAAAAAAAAACTGTCAAAATGATATTTTGAGTTTCCCAAGGTAGCACAGTAATGACTTTCAGATAGAGAACTAGATCCCATAACTCATCTCCCAATATAAAGCATTCTCCGTAAGATATTTTCAACAGATTGTTATAAAATTACTTAAGCTGATTTTCCTTTCCTTGTTTCTTCAGGGTGGCCCTACCCACCATGTAGCAATGGCCCTGGGAAATTGGAGCACAGTGACTGAATTCACCCTGATTGCCTTCCCACATCTCCTGGAGCTTCGGCTATTCCTCTTTGTACTTCTCTTGTTGACCTACACATTAACAGCAATAGGAAACATCATCATCATCTCCTTAATATGGACTGATAATGGCCTGCAAACCCCAATGTACTTTTTCCTCAGTAATTTGTCCTTTTTAGATACCTTATACACCACTGTCATTACCCCAAAATTGCTAGCCTGTCTCCTAGGAAAGAGGGCCATATCCTTTGCTGGCTGTATCACACAAACATATTTCTACTTCTTCCTGGGGACAGTGGAGTTCATCCTCTTGGCTGTCATGTCCTTTGACCGCTATGTGGCCATCTGTAACCCCCTGCGCTACAACATCATCATGAACAGTAGAGTCTGCCTCATATTGGTTCTGAGCTGTTGGATGGGAGCCTTCCTTTCTGTGTTGGTACCAACTATTATAGTGACAAGGCTACCTTACTGTAACAAAGAAATTAATCATTTTTTCTGTGACATTGCTCCTCTTCTGCAGGTGGCCTGTATAGATACTCGCCTCATTGAGAAGATAAACTTTCTCCTATCCGCCCTTGTCATCCTGAGCTCCCTGGCATTCACTACTGGGTCCTACATCTACATCATTTCTACCATCCTACGCATTCCCTCTGCCCAAGGCCGTCAAAGAGCTTTTTCTACCTGTGCTTCTCACATAACTGTCGTCTCCATTGCTTACGGGAGCAACATCTTTGTGTATGTGAGACCCAATCGGAACTATTCTTTGGATTTTGACAAGATAGCTGCTGTCCTCATTACAGTGGTGACCCCTCTTCTGAATCCTTTTATTTATAGCTTGAGGAATGAAAAGGTAAAGAAAGTGCTGAGAGACAATGAACAGAATCACGTCCTTGATACTCTGGAGAACTTGATATTCAGCGTTTACATTGCAGAACGTTTCTTTTCAATGCATTCATTCTGTGTGAATACAGTGACATACTGGTATACCAGAAACCTGAGACTGTCAACAGGATGAGCAACGATGATACCAAATTGAAAGGAAATTCTGCTCATGTCTGGGAGGAAAAAAAAAGTCTAATCCATGAACTATCTTGTATATTCATAGCTTAATATTATGAAAAGGCAACTAATTAAGATTTAAAACAAAACCCACTGCCATCGAGTCGATTCTGACTCAAAAGGACCCTGTAGGACAGGGTAGAACTGCTCCATAGAGATTCCAAGGAGCACCTGGTGGGTTCGAACTGCCGACCTCTTGCTTAGCAGCCACAGCACTTACCCTCTACGTCACCAGGGTTTCCAATTGGATTTAGGAGAACTCAAATCTAGTCCTGGCTAAGTCATTTTTATGTGGGATGACTTTGATCGTGCCACAACTTATCTGAGCCTCAATGTCTCCATCCCTAAATAAAATTATAGATAATAAAGTATCACTACTTGTAGTGAGACATGTAAAGTTAGAGAACTTCAAAAGTCTTACAGTACTTCTTAGTTGTTGTTGTTAGGTGCTGTCAAGTTGGTTTTAACTCATAGCGACCCAGTGTACAACAGAATGAAACACTGCCCAGTCCTGGACCATCTTCACAATCGTTATGCTTGAACCCAATGTTACAGTGACAGTGTCAATCCATCTTGTTGGGGGACTTCCTCTCTTTTGCTGACCCTGTACTTTACCAAGCATGATGTCCTTCTCCAGGGACTGATCCCTCCTGATAACATATCCAAAGTACACAAGATGAAGTCTCACCATTCTTTCTTCCAAGGAGCATTCTGGTTGTACTTCTTCCAAGACAGATTTGTTTATTCTTCTGGCAGTACATGGTATTTTCAATGTTCTTCACCAATACCATAAGTCAAAGGCGTCAGTTCTTCAGTCTTCCTTATTCATTGTCCAGCTTTTGCATCCATATGAGGCACCATGGCTTGGATCAGGCACACCTTAGTCTTCAAGGGGACATTTTTGCCTTTTTAACACTTCAAAAAGATCTTTTGCGGCAGATTTGTTCAATGCAATATGTTGTTTGATTCCTTGACTGCTGCTTCCATGGGCATTACATGTTTCAAAGGGACTTGGTTTTTATCTGTGTTAGCCAGATTAAGTAAATATGACATTAGGAATGAGGGGAAAAGATAATATCAAGCTTCTGGCTATATCTCTGAGTGAAAGGTATAGCTATTCAATGAAAAAACAAAATAAAAGGGGCAGGTTAGTGTCAGACCTATTGAATTAGAGGATCCTGTGGTACATCTAAAGGAGCCCTGGTGGCACAGTGTTTAAGGGCTCAGCTGCTAACCAAAAGGTCAGAGATTCAAACTCATCAGCCACACCACAGGAGAAAGATGTGACAGTCTCCTTCCATAAAAATTATAGCCTTGGATACTCTGTGAGGCAGTTCTACTCCACCCTACAGCGTCGCTAAGAATTGGAATCAACCTGATGCAATGAGCTTTTTTTCTTTTTTTTTTTTTTTGCAGGATACCCATCTATAAGTGGGCAGGTGGGTAATTATTTGAAGCTTAAGAAAGAGACATAAGCTGGGGATATATAAGCTGGGGATATAGTTTAGGGAATCTTCAAATACTCCCTAAAAGTGGCCACATAGCAACTAAAGGCACACACACACACAAAAAGTGTTTAAATTGTTAAATGGGAAACTAATTTGCGCTATAAACTTTCACTCAAACTACAATGAGATATTCAAATTAATAACTAAATAAAATGTACCACCTGCTGCCAGCACACAAATGGCTGATTCCCACAAAAAAAGGTCATATATAAGCTATAAATGCTGATTATACATGAGAAAATTTATTGTTAAGTAAAACAATATGTGATTTACCTATAGTATTATTGTTTTGTGAATTCCTTTAGTAACAAGCATAAAGTTAAAGATTTTCATTTATGTTTTTAAACAAAAAATATCCAGAATCTGAGTTTGCCGATCAAATATGTGATCACAATTTTCTTTCTTAGTACAGTAATTCTCAAAATCTGATTCCCAGAACAGCAGTACTAGCATCAAGTAGGAACATGTTAGTAATGAAAATTCTCAAGCACCACCTCAGAGCTACTGTATCCGAAACAATGAAGGTGAAGCCTAGCAATCTGTGTCTTTACAAGCCTCCCAGATGATTCTGATGCAATCAAAAGTTTGAGAACCATAGACTTAGGGAGAGCCAGTCAGGCTGCCAGTTCGGCCAGTTACAGGGATACTGCTATCATAATTAGGGTTCAGTCAGAGCCTTCACTAAATATTGTCAGGAAACTTGTTTTAAAATGTACCTGACATCTAATTTTTTTAAAAAAAATCACATAACACAGTAAGATGATCATTATTGTGACTATCTTTATTCTTATCATAGGTACTTAATGACATCTGTTATTTTATCGTTAGTTGGTTCAGTTAGTGAGAAAGCCTGAGTTAATTACTATCTATAGAGAAGCACTTTGCTGGAGTTTTACAGAGAGCTGCTGAAGTACCTTGCTTTTTATTGAGTCTTGGGCAGGCACCTGGCAATGAAATAAGGCAGATTGCCAAACAAAGAATTCCCAACAGTTGTATTGAAGGCCAAATTTGTTGGTCCTTTCCTCAGTCACCTAATCTTTTGTGATCCTTCTCTCTGATTTTTTCTGGTTCTATGTGTTCTTTACCATTTTACATCTGATGATTATTTTTTCCTCAATCAGAATTCATTATTCAGTCAGGTATTTACTCATGAGATATGTTGCGTACACTTATTTAGCCAGTATAGCACAGTCCCCAAATTTATATCTTGATTCTAACCATAATTTATATCTTGATTCACTACCATAATGATCTCTTCTTACTTCAGTTTTTACATCTATAAAACAAAGGTGATAATAATTTCTATGCTGTAGGGTTCTATGTGTAAGATAAACTTGAAAACATTTATATAGTGTATAATATAGAAGTGCTGAATAAATGTTAGCTATCTTTTTTAGCTAACAAACAGTCAGCAGTTCAAATCCACCAGGCACTCCTTGAAAACTCTGTGGGGCAGTTCTACTCTCTCCTATAGGGTCGCTATGAGTCGGAATCGACTTGATGGCACTGGGTTTGGTTTTTTGTTTTAATCTCTTTTAGGATTCTGAGTCAAATTCTAAGGTAAATGCTGATGACACAAAAATGAGCAACACATTACCTCTACCTACAACTTATTTGTATTTTAATTTGACAAAAAAGAATATACAAGAAAGTATTACAAATGACACAGTCTAAAATTAAAGGAATTAAGGCTTCTGATTTTGATCATGATAGAGTAACAGGGAGTTTATTTAACATTTTGAGTTAACCAGAAAATGACAAAAATACATAAAGCAAAATTTTCAGACATTGAACAACAGACAACACAGTGTCCTGTCTGACACTATGGAAGCCAGAAAACAATTGAATGGCACCTTTAATCTATTTTTTAAAGAACTGTCAACCTGGAATTGTTTACACAGTAAAAACATATTTCAAAAATGAAGGTGAAATGAAAATAAATTTCCACACAAAGATTTTTTATCTGAATGTTCAAAGCAGTCTTATTCATAAGAGTCATAACTGCAGACAACCCAAATCATCAAAAACTGGATAAGGAATAAACAAATAGTATTATAAAATTCTATGGAATACTTTTCAACAATTGAAAAAAAAAAAAAAACCCTGCTGCAAAGGGTCAAAACGTGGATAAATCTAATGTGTGAAAGAAAAAAATCCAAATCCAGACACAAAGAACAACTTCTTGTATTATTTCACTTATATGAAATTACAGATAAGGTGAAAGACAGCGTATCAGTAATTGCCAGGAACCAGAGGTAAACAGAAATGATTGTGTACAAAGGGACATTAGAGGACCTTTTGGGCCAATGGAAATATTTTACATCTCTATTTTAGAGGTGATTAAACGCTACATATATTTGTCAAAACTCATTGAATTTCATTCTTAAAATAGTTGCATATTATTTTATGTAAATTATACCTCAATATACCTCAATGATGCTGACCTAGAAGATAAAATAAAAAAATTTACAAAGTTTCCTAGCAATTGACAAAGGGAAGTGATAAATTCTGCCATTGCTGTTTGGAGCTAGAGCACAGCGTGAAGCGTTTAAGCGAATCCGGAATGATAAGGTAGAGGATCACTAGACAAGCAAGGTGAGATGAAGGTAAGCCATTTTGGGCAGACGGAAACTGCATATGCAAAAATATAAATATAAATAGATTGAAACAAGTCAATGAAAATCTACAAGACATAATGATAGTAAAAAACAAACAAATTCTATTGTTACTTTGGAAGTTGCTAGAATCCCAAATCATTATTCTGGAAATTGATAAGTAAAAAAGGAAAGAATTAAGAATTTATCCAACTTTTGCTATATACACAATATTTTGAAGTTACAAATATATTATCTAATGTGGGGTAGGTAGTTTATTGAACAATCATAACTAATAAATACAGGAGGAATGATAAAACTTAAAATTTTTACTATTTTAAAATCCTAACGAAATAATGGAGCCCTGGTGGTATAGTGGTTAAGAGCTCGTCTGCTAACCAAAAGGTCAGCAGTTTGAATCCACCAGCCACTCCTTGGAAACCCTAGGGGGCGGTTCTACTCTATCCTATAGGGTCCCTATAAGTTGGAATCAACCTGATGGCAACAGGTTTGGTTTTGCTGGTTTTTAACGAAATAATTGATCCGATCAAGAATTGTCACTGACAGCTAAAAATCACTAAGTGAAAATATTGATGGAGAGCTCTATAATTTGTGGATCACAGTCACAGCACTTCAACCCTGTGAACAATCTTGACCCACTAAAAAAAGCTCAATAAAATGTGATTAAATAGAAGGTAGTCATAGAACTGCTGGTGGTGCAGTGGTTAAGAGCTAGGGCATGCTATGGCTGCTAACAAAAAGGTCAGCAGTTCAAATCACTCCTTGGAAATCCTATGGGGCGGTTTTACTCTGTCCTGTAGGGTCACTATGTGTTGGAATGGACTCAACAGCAATGGGTTTGGTATTTGGAATCCTAGGACTGCCTAAGAAGCATTCTTTTTTTTTTTTAATTGTGCTTTAAGTGAAAGTTTATAGTCCAAGTTAGTTTCGTGTAGAAAAATTTATACATATTGTTAGGTGACCCTAGTTGCTCTCCCTTTAATGTGACAGCACACTCTTCCTTTCCACCCTGTATTTCCCACGTCCATTCAACGAGCTCCTGTCCCTTTCTGCCTTCTCATCTTGCCTCCGGACAAGAGCTGCCCATTTAGTCTCATGTATCTACTTGAGCTAAGAAGCACACTCTTCACAAGTATCATTGAATGTCTTATAGACCAGTCTAATCTTCAAAGAGTTGGCTTTGGGAATGGTTTTAGTTTTGGGATAAGAGAGAGTCCAGGGGATATGTCTTCCAGGGTCCCTCCAGTCTCGGTCAGACCATTCTAGTCTTTTTACTAGAATTTGAGTTCTGTGCTCCACCTTTCTCCTGCTTGTCAGGGACTCTCTGCTATGTTCTCTGTCAGGGCAGTCATTGGTGGTAGCTGGATACCATCTAGTTCTTCTGGTCTCAGGCTGATGGAGTCCCTGGTTAATGTGGCCCTTTCTGTCTCTTGGGCTCATATTTTCCTGTGTTTTGCTTTTCTTCATTCTCCTTTGCTCCAGATGGGTTGGGACCAATTGATGCATCTTAGATGACTGCTTGCTAGCTTTTGATACCCCAGATACCACTCACCAAAGTGGGATGCAGAACATTTTCTTAATAAACTTTGTTATGTCAATTGGCCTAGATGTCACCTGAAACCATGGTCTCCAGACAACCAACCCAGCCACTCTATGCCTCAAAGTGTTTGGTTGTATTCAGGAAACTTCTTAGCTTTTTGTTTAGTCCAGTTGTGCTGACTTCCCCTGTACTGTGTCTTGTCCTTGCCTTCTCCTAACAAAGCTCTTGTCTACTATCTAGTTAGTGAATACTCCTCTCCCTCCCTCCCACCCTTGTAACCATCAAAGAATGTTTTTCTAAAAAGCATTCTTGATGAGTAAAAAGGAATTTAAATCCAATCAAGTCTGTATGCTAGAAAAATATGTTCAAGGACACCTCAGGGATGCAGTCAGCAACACAAAGACTGTAGGAAATTCCCAGGGCAAATAATTCCATTTCTTCAAGGAATAAGTAGCTTTTTAAAAGGAGATTAAAAGAAACTTTTCAGTAAAAATACATTAACCAAATGCAATATGTGAATCTTATTTGGACTCTGATTTATAAAAAAAAAAAATACAAACCAACTGTAAAAAAATACATTTTTGAGACATTCGTACATCTTGAACACTGTCATTAACAATAAAGATTATTAATTTGAGGGCATGATAACAACATTATGTTGGGACACTACATATTTTAAAGATGTCTTTATCTATTAGTGCTACATACTGAAGTAGTTTTCAGTGAAATACACCTGGATTTGCTTTACTCTAGCAAAAAAAAAAAAAGAAGTAGAGATAATGAGTGATACATTAAACAAGAACACCAGGAGACTGATGTCTGTTGAAGGTGAGTTGATAAACATACAGGGGCATTTGGTACTATTCTATGTACTTCTATGTTTACTTGAAATCTTAAATAATAAGTATTTTTTTTTTAGAAGTTCAGACATGAAATGCCGTGGTATACTAGGGAAATGCTAGAGTCTGTTATTACTGGAGCATAGGGCACTTGGAGTTAAAGGGGATGAAGTTGATTATATTAGGCCAATAAAGCCAAGTATACTTCATATAGTGTAGTATAGCATACTAAGGAATTGGGTCTCTAATTTCTACTGGAGGACATTAAGTAGGAAAGTAATGAAACAATCTATTGAAAACAGTTACTCCCCAATTAAATTTGCTTTAAATTATTTTTTTCTCTTAATGCCTACTCTTTTACCCATCATTTAAAATTGTATTATTATTTTAAACAGATGTCTAATTTTTTTAAAAAAGGCCACACAATTTCTCTTACTTAATATTTGGAGAAAATAAATGAGTACTATGTTACCAGTGTTATGTTGTCTTGGAAGAAGTACAACCAGAATGGTCCTTAGAAGCAAGGATGGCGAGACTATGCCTCACATACTTTGGACATATTATCAGGAGGGCTCAGTCCCTGGAGAAGGACATCATGCTTGGTAAAGTAGAGGGTCACTGAAAAAGAGGAAGACTCTCAATGTGATGGATTGACACAGTGGCTGCAACAATGGGCTCAAGCATAGCAACAATTGCGAAGATGGCACAGGACTGGGCAGCGTTTCATTCTGTTGTGCATATGGTCACTATGAGTCAGAACCGACTCAATGGCACCGAACAACAACAACATGTTACTGGATGTCATTACTTTGAAAGATTCCTTTCTGTTCTCATAGAATTGTTGTAATGACTAAAAGTGATTATTCCTAAACATAATTTACTATATAAATACTTTCAAATGGCAGTCATTTTCGTAAACATTATTATCATCCTCATAACCACCCTCTTTGTCCTACACTTTCATGACTTTTAGAAGTCCTTTTTTCTGGGTTGTTTTTGTTTGGTTGCTTGGTTGGTTTTTGTATTATTTCATTTTTTTCTAACTTGCCATTCCAGCCATTGCTCTTAGAGAAATTTGGCCATGATGATATCATATTTTCAAGATATAAAAAAAGGACTTTGTGGAAAATGGTTTTGCCTGAAATGCAAAATCCAGATCTATAAATAAAATGCTCAGAAAAGATCATTTCCATTAGCTTTTCTAATCTTTCTCTCACATGCAGGGTTACATATGAGAGATGCAGCCATGTTTTCTCTTGGCCTCACCAATCTGTGGACACAAAAGGGGGTCAAAATAAACTTCCAAATTTCACTGGCTCATGCTCATCCAACTCTGTCTTCTATGCAATTACCACAAAGTGTTTCTTGGAATCCCTAAGGGGTGTTTTTCACATGTACTTATGAACTGTCACTTAGTATCACCTGGCTCTCACTGTTCTTAGCTGACTTATCGCATCTTTGAAGTCACTCAAAGGCAGAGCTTCCTCACTGCCATTGCAGCCTGCATCCCCTGTAAGAAAGTAAATGCCATTGACAAAAGAGCTGTCTCTTAATGAACCCAAAACATCAGACAATTGAGATGCCAGATGTGGTGCTCTCTTCCCTGGTATCCCTAGTATCCCCGCTATAGGAACACTAAGCTGTGTCCCAAGCAGAATTAGGAGTCTTTATTGTCCATACTTCACCACCTGGGCACCAGTATAAGGTGGCTTAGGTCCCATGTCTCAGAGAGCCCTTGTGCATTTGCTTGAGTTTATTCATAGAGTTTTCTATTCATAAGATTTAGAAATGAATTCACATGGCTTAGTTATATAACCAGTATCGGAAAGAAATAGCACATTGCCCTTACCACCCTGGCCTTCCCACAGATGCCTACCTTCTCCAGCCAAAATTGTCTTATGAATTAACTCTCCATTCTCTAACCCACTAATTTGTCACATAATCTTGGCCTCTGTCTGGGACCTTCAATACACATGTCAGACAAATATCAGACATCATCAACTGATTCTGTAGAGCATTTTTGGATATCTGAGATAACTTTCAAGAACCCTCACATCAGTTCCAGCTCATGCAACTGTTCACTGAGTAAAAGAAACATCTAGGGCAGTGTTATATGCTTGGTACTACCCTATATAACACAGGACAAAAAAAAGAATAAGATCTATTAAAATTCA
Source organism: Loxodonta africana (assembly GCF_030014295.1). NCBI lineage: Eukaryota > Metazoa > Chordata > Mammalia > Proboscidea > Elephantidae > Loxodonta > Loxodonta africana. The sequence goes on from NC_087356.1 coordinate 72,686,979, forward strand.
ATATTTGGAAATGTGGCAGAAATGTCTTAGAAACTTTGAAGTGCCTAATATAGATTAGAAAAATTCTCTAGATATTGTTATATTCAGTAAGTTAATTCCAAGCTTTTCAAAATAATCAAACATAGAGAAAAAAAAGGGATTCTATAATAAATTCAGTTTAGTAACATACTAAAAGTCCATTCTCTTAATCTAGTAATTTTCCAGGTTTAGATGTTACTGCTAGAAATATTCTAGCCTGCTTTTTAAATACATAATCACTTTTTTATTTGTTTTCATAGTTAAATAAGGAAGTTCTTGAACCTCTTGAGGCTAATTTTGAAAATTAAGTTTCACTAGTAACACACTCCAACCACCAGAGGAAGTACAAAACAACATGTCCCACCCCCTCCCCCAATCCAATTTACCTCCTCCAAACCCTATGGAGCAGTTCTACTCTGTAACACCTAGGGTCTCCATGAATTGAAACCAACTTGATGGCAACAGGTTTGATTTTTTGGTTTCAGTTGGAGGAGTCCCTGGGTGGTACAAACGGTTAAGTACTCAGCTGCTAACGTAAAGGCTGGCTGTTCGAGTAAATCTAGAGTTTCCTCAGAAGAAAGGCCTGGCAGTCTATTTCCAAAGAATCAGCCATTGAAAACCCCATGCAGCACCATTCTAATCTGACACATATGGGGTCACCATTGTCAGAATCAACTTGAAGGCAACTGGTTCGGTTTTTTCAGCCAGAGGAATTACCTCTGGTTGGTAAAGTAGAGCACTCAACTACTAATATAAAAGTGGGCAATTTGAATCCACCCAGGGGCATCTCATAAGAAAGTCCTGGTTACCTACTTCCAGAAGATCACAGCCATTGAAAACCCTGTGGAGTGCATTTGTATTCTGAAACACGTGGGGTTGCCATGAATCGGGACTGACTCGATGGCAATGGGTTTGGTTTGATTTTCTGCCAGTCGGAAGATAAATAATTAGCAAGTCCACTGTGTTGCACAGATCCAGGAGGTCACCACATTATAGTCTATAACATTGTTCAAGTTCAAGACACATTAGGATCTAGGTGTTTTGGGTCTTTAAGTGTGATAAGTGAACCAGTTTAAATGTTGAATTTAAGAATCCTTTCCCATATATAGGACCCCTGGTGGTGCAGTGATTAAATGCTCAGCTGCTAACCAAAATGTCAGTGGTTCAAACCCACCAGCCCATCCTCGGCAGAAAGCTGTGGCAGCCTGCTTCTGTAAAGATTTCAGCCTTGCAAACTCCACGGGGCAGTTCTACTCTGTCCTATAGGGTCGCTATTAGCCAGAACGAGATGCCTTGGATTCCAATAAGGTGAAGCTACACATTAGAACAGTAGCTTCAAGCACTCCCTCAGTTTTCTACCTTTCTCAGTTGCCTCAATTATAAAATAAGGTGGCTGTACTGCCTATGATGTCAGGGCTTCATCTGAATACAGGACCAAACCAAACCCATTGTAGAACTGCCCCACAAGGTTTCCAAGGAGAGCCCAGTGGATTCGAACTGCCAACCTTTTGGTTAGCGGCCATAGTTCTTAACCACTATGCCACCAGGGTTTCCAAATCCAAGACAGGGCTTCTCAAATTTTAATGTGCAAACAAGTTACCTAGTGATCTTGTTAAAAATGCAGATTCACTAGGTCTTGGGTGGAGTCCAGTGTTTTGCATTTCCAACAAGCTCCGCCAAGGTTTGATGCTATTTGCACACCATACTTTGTGTAGTAAGTCACTAGAATTTGCTGGTTCAATACTGCTAAGCAGAGTAGATCACTAAGGGAACAGCTAGGTGTTTGGCCATTGTAGGTGACAGGTTGACACAATCAAGTGAGCAGAACAGAGATTAGGGCAGGAAGGATGCAGGCACAACATAAAATGACTAAAGAAGGAACTAGGGTTTACTGTGTGTGATCAATTTTATGCGTCAGCTTGGCTAGCTATGGTGCCCCGTGGTTTGGTCGAATACTAGTCTAGATGTTGCTGTGAAGATATTTTGTAGAAATGATTAACTTTTATAATCCATTGATCTTAAGTAAAGGAGCCCTGAAGGTATAATGGTTAAGCACTCAACTGCTAACCAAAAGGTTGGCTGTTCAAACCTGCTTAGCGGCTCCGTGGGAGAAAGACCTGCCTATCTACTTCCATAAAGATTACAGCCAACCTCTTTGCCACATCTACTGCGAGAATGAAGACCATTCTCAGCAACCAGACTGTCAACATTCCAGAAAATGTCGACATCACTCTGAAGGGACGCACAGTTATCGTGAAGGGCCCCAGAGGAACTTTGCGGAGGGACTTCAGTCACATCAATGTAGAACTCAGTCTCCTTGGAAAGAGAAAGAAGAGGCTTTGCGTTGACAAATGGTGGGGAAATCGAAGGGAACTGGCTACGGTTCGCACTGTCTGCAGTCATGTACAGAACATGATCGAGGGTGTTACACTGGGCTTCCGTTACAAGATGAAGTCTGTGTATGCTCACTTCCGCATCAAAGTTGTTATTCAGGAGAATGGGTCACTTGTTGAAATCCAAAACTTCTTGGGTGAAAAATACATCCGTAGGATTCGGATGAGGCCAGGTGTTGCTGGTTCAGTATCTCAGGCGCAGAAGGATGAGTTAATTCTTGAAGGAAATGACATTGAACTTCTATCAAATTCAGCTGCTTTAATTCAGCAAGCCACGACAATTAAAAACAAGGATATCCGAAAATTTTTGGATTGCATCTATGTTTCTGAAAAAGGAACTGTTCAACAGGCCGACGAGTAAGATCTAAGAGTTGTCCAGCTACGGAAATGAGGCCGGATGATTCCTAAGACTTACGGGTGATATTTTTAAGATGCAATAAAATTCATTTATTCTTTTGGAAAAAAAAAAAGATTACAGCCAAGAAAACCCTGTAAGGCAGTTCTACTCCATCACATGGGGTTGCTATGAGTCAGAATTGACTCAATGGCACCCAGCAACAACAAAAGGAGATTACCCTTGATAATGTGAGTAGGCCTCATCCAATCAGTTGACAGACTTAAGAGCAAAAACTGGGAGTTATGACTCAAGGCTGTGACATATAAACCCTGCTGAGTGTCCACTTTGCAGGACCACCCTACAAATTTCAAACTTTCCATTCTCCACAATTGCCAAGGCAATTTCTTAAAATAAAAGCCTCTCCCACCCCTCCCCCTCTCCCTCCCCCTCCTTCTCCCTTCCCTTTTCCCTGTTGCTATGTGTGTGTGTCTCTCTCTGACAGATATACCATGCAAGTAGGTGTTCAATAATTGTGTCAAATGTCAAAAGATAGGAGCATTTATAAGAGCTGTTAAGTCAGTAAGGAGCAGCAGCCACAGGAAAATTTGATTCATAAAGCGAGTTATCCTGCTAATGATCAAGGAATTGGAAAACTGATATATCATGCTGGTCCTGAGCTACCTGGATAAACTGATAACAGAGTATCATTGAAACCGTCTACATTGATCAGGAAGCTCAGGGTTTCTTTTCCTTTGTCCTTTTGTAAACTCCTAACCTGTCTTATTCCCTTTCATGCCTATTCTCCGTGACCACTCCTTGCTCTCCCCACTGGAAACAATTATTTTTATGAGTTCTTTAATAATGTGTACTGTTGTTTGGTTTGAATATTTTTAATTTGCATAAATGGCATTATTTTACATATCTTCTTATGTTTCTTACCTTTTTTTTTTTAAATGAGTACTATCTAAGCATGTCTTTATGGGTGTATCTAACCCATTCCTCCTGACTATGGCTTAATAATCTATTGTCTGCTTTACTACCATTCTCCCATCTATTCTTATTTGTTTTACTTTGCATTTTTGTGACTACTGATCAATTTGAAGATAGCATTATAGGTGTGTTTTTTTTGGGGGGGGGTTCCCATAAATTGCCAGTTCTTGTTCTGTTCTTATTTTTCTGTTGGGACTTACTCATTGATTTTCAGAACTTCCATAAATACTCTGGATATTAGTTTTTTGTTGTTTTTAGAAATTGCAAATGTCTTCCCCCAATTGGTCTTCTGTATGTTAAATTTATCCATAGGGCCCTTTGTTGAAAAGAAATCCTTAATTTTGAGGTAAGAAAATTTATCAATTTTTTGCCTTATGATCTATGCTTTTGAACATCAGTTTAACTTCAAAACAAAGGCACCCCACCCCACATTACGCAGTCATTCTCCTATATTTTCCTATAGTAGCTTTACAGTTTTTTGTTGTTGTTGTTGTTGTTTTTCACATTGAGGTCTTTAAACTATCTGGAGTCTTCCTTTAATGAGATGCTTCATAGGGCAACAGTTTCAATTTTATCTTCTGTTTGGCCCTCTCAGCCCTTTCATTTGAGACCTTTCAGTTGATTTTTGTTGTTATTGCTGTTGTTCTAATTCTGGTAAATCTGCTTCCATTATTCTTTCAAATATTAGGACCCCTGTTAGCCTCTGTATCTCTCAGCTTCTTTAAAAAAAAAAAAAAAAAAGTTGCATCTTATTCCTTGCTGTTGCCTTTTGGAGAGTCCTCAATGTGATCTTCCAACTCACTAATTGTTCTTCTGCTGTACCTATCCTACAATTTATTGTGTCTTTTGTTTAATTATTATATCTTGCATCCTAATATTTCCTGTTTGGTTCTTGTTCCTGATTTCGTGTTCTTTTTCTCCCCCTAATATTTCCCCTTGTCTTCCTTAGTATTCTTACTTTGCATATTTTGGATTCTTAATCTATCAATAATTCTACTTCAGTTCGTATCTGGTGCTCACTTTGTCTTTTTTTTTTTTTAATAGAAGCTTTACTTTGTCTAAGAGCTACGGCTACAAACCAAAGGTTGGCAGTTCAAATCCACCAGCCGCTTCTTGGAAACCCTGTGGGGCAGTTCTACTCTGTAGGAATTGACTTGACGGCATCTGGTTTGGTGGTTTGGTTTGTATATTGTTTGCCTGTGAACTCATGTACCACTAGAGACACTAACCACTCCTTCTAGTAATGCATGTTAGTGAGAAGCCAAAGTCCATGAATTACAGTATGTCAATCTGCTAATGTAAGCAGTGATCTGCAAACTATGACCTGTGGGCAAATCTAAAAGACTGCCTGTTTTAGTAAGTAAAGTTTATTGTAACACAGTCATGACTGCTTTCCACTACAAGGGCAGAGTTGAGTAGTAACAGAAACCAGACGGCTCACAAAGCCTAAACGATTTACTATCTGGTACTTTACAGAAAAAGTTAGTCGACCCCTGATTTAAGAGGAGGAGAAGGTTAAGACCCAGGGTGGAGAGGCTCAAGCACCACAGAACCCCTGTGTCAAGGATTGAATTATGTTCCCCCAAAAATGCGTGTATTAACTTGGTTAAGCCATGATTCCCGGTATTTTGTAGTTGTCCTTCATTTTGTCATAGTAATTTTATGTTAAAGACGATTCAGGTGGGATTGTAACACCCTTACCAGGTCACATCCCTGATCCAATGTAAAGGGAGTTTCCCTGAGGTGTGACCTGCACCACCTTTTATGTCTCAAGAGATAAAAGGAAAGGGAGAGAGGCGGAGCCAAGATGGCGGACTAGGCAGACGTTACCTCGGATCCCTCTTACAACAAAGACACGGAAAAACAAGTGAATCGATCACATACATAACAATCTACGAACCCTGAACAACAAACACGGACTTAGAGACGGAGAATGAACTAATACGGGGAAGCAGCGATAGTTTCCAGAGCCTGGAGCCAGCGTACCAGTCAGGTACGGCACAAGCACAGAGACCTGCTCCACCCCCCTGAACTAACCCCGGGAGGGGGACCAGCCGGTTCCACGGGCGGCGTGGGACGCAGCCGGTAGGAGAAGTCCCCGGGAGGCAGTGACTGATCTTGGAGCAGAAAGAGCAGCATCCGAGCGGGGGAACCGTCCCGCAGGGATTTGGACTGCTCGCAGGCGGCTTCATTAACATCTGAATAGCCTGAGCCAGAGGGAGAACTCTGATAGGGATCTGACTGCATTTTTTTTTAGCGGATTTTCTGGAAAAACTAGTTTCCCAGTGATGGCTCGGAGACAACAATCCATATCAAACCACTTAAAGAAGCAGACCGTGACAGCTTCTCCAACCCCCCAAACAAAAGAATCAAAATCTTTCCCAAATGAAGATACAATTTTGGAATTATCAGATACAGAATATAAAAAACCAATTTACAGAATGCTTAATGATATCACAAATGAAATTAGGATATCTGCAGAAAAAGCCAAGGAACACACTGATAAAACTGTTGAAGAACTCAAAAAGATTATTCAAGAACATACTGGAAAAATTAATAAGTTGCAAGAATCCATAGAGAGACAACATGTAGAAATCCAAAAGATTAACAATAAAATAACAGAATTAGACAACACACTAGGAAGTCAGAGGAGCAGACTCGAGCAATTAGAATGCAGACTGGGACATCTGGAGGACCAGGGAATCAACACCAACATAGCTGAAAAAAAATCAGATAAAAGAATTAAAAAAAATGAAGAAACCCTAAGAATTATGTGGGACTCTATCAAGAAGGATAACCTGCGGGTGATTGGAGTCCCAGAACAGGGAGGGGGGACAGAAAACACAGAGAAAATAGTTGAAGAACTTCTGACAGAAAACTTCCCTGACATCATGAAAGATGAAAGGATATCTATCCAAGATGCTCATCGAACCCCATTTAAGATTGATACAAAAAGAAAAACACCAAGACATATTATCATCAAACTCACCAAAACCAAAGATAAACAGAAAATTTTAAAAGCAGCCAGGGAGAAAAGAAAGGTTTCCTTCAAGGGAGAATCAATAAGAATATGTTCTGACTACTCAGCAGAAACCATGCAGGCAAGAAGGGAATGGGACGACATATACAGAACACTGAAGGAGAAAAACTGCCAACCAAGGATCATATATCCAGCAAAACTCTCTCTGAAATATGAAGGCGAAATTAAGATATTTACAGACAAACACAAGTTTAGAGAATTTGCAAAAACCAAACCAAAGCTACAAGAAATACTAAAGGATATTGTTTGGTCACAGAACCAATAATATCAGATATCAGCACAACACAAGGTCACAAAACAGAACGTCCTGATATCAACTCAAATAGGGAAATCACAAAAACAAACAAATTAAGATTAATTAACAAAAAAAATACACATAACAGGGAATTATGGAAGTCAATAGGTAAAAGATCACAATAATCAAAAAGAGGGACTAAATACAGGAGGCATTGAACTGCCATATGGAGAGTGATACAAGGCGATATAGAACAATACAAGTTAGGTTTTTACTTAGAAAAATAGGGGTATATAATGAGGTAACCACAAAAAGGCATAACAACTCTATAACTCAAGACAAAAACCAAGAAAAACGTAACGACTCAACTAACATAAAGTCAAACACTATGAAAATGAGGATCTCACAATTTACTAAGAAAAACGCCTCAGCACAAAAAAGTGTGTGGAAAAATGAAATTGTCAACAACACACATAAAAAGGCATCAAAATGACAGCACTAAAAACTTATTTATCTATAATTACCCTGAATGTAAATGGACTAAATGCACCAATAAAGAGACAGAGAGTCACAGACTGGATAAAGAAACACGATCCATCTATATGCTGCCTACAAGAGGCACATCTTAGACTTAGAGACACAAACAAACTAAAACTCAAAGGATGGAAAAAAGTATATCAAGCTAACAATAAGCAAAAAAGAAGAGGAGTAGCAATATTAATTTCTGACAAAATAGACTTTAGACTTAAATCCACCACAAAGGATAAAGAAGGACACTATATAATGATAAAAGGGACAATTGATCAGGAAGACATAACCATATTAAATATTTACGCACCCAATGACAGGGCTGCAAGATACATAAATCAAATTTTAACAGAACTGAAAAGCGAGATAGATACCTCCACAATTATAGTAGGAGACTTCAACACACCACTTTCGGAGAAGGACAGGACATCCAGTAAGAAGCTAAACAGAGACACGGAAGATCTAATTACAACAATCAACCAACTTGACCTCATTGACTTATACAGAACTCTCCACCCAACTGCTGCAAAATATACTTTTTTTTCCAACGCACATGGAACATTCTCTAGAATAGACCACATATTAGGTCATAAAACAAACCTTTGCAGAGTCCAAAACATCGAAATATTACAAAGCATCTTCTCAGACCACAAGGCAATAAAACTAGAGATCAATAACAGAAAAACGAGGGAAAAGAAATCAAATACTTGGAAAATGAACAATACCCTCATGAAAAAAGACTGGGTTATAGAAGACATCAAGGAGGGAATAAGGAAATTCATAGAAAGCAACGAGAATGAAAATACTTCCTATCAAAACCTCTGGGACACAGCAAAAGCAGTGCTCAGAGGCCAATTTATATCAATAAATGCACACATACAAAAAGAAGAAAGAGCCAAAATCAGAGAACTGTCCCTACAACTTGAACAAATAGAAAGTGAGCAACAAAAGAATCCATCAGGCACCAGAAGAAAACAAATAATAAAAATTAGAGCTGAACTAAATGAATTAGAGAACAGAAAAACAATTGAAAGAATTAACAAAGCCAAAAGCTGGTTCTTTGAAAAAATTAACAAAATTGATAAACCATTGGCTAGACTGACTAAAGAAATACAGGAAAGGAAACAAATAACCCGAATAAGAAATGAGAAGGACCACATCACAACAGAACCAAATGAAATTAAAAGAATCATTTCAGATTATTATGAAAAATTGTACTCTAACAAATTTGAAAACCTAGAAGAAATGGATGAATTCCTGGAAAAACACTACCTACCTAAACTAACACATTCAGAAGTAGAACAACTAAATAGACCCATAACAAAAAAAGAGATTGAAACGGTAATCAAAAAACTCCCAACAAAAAAAAGTCCTGGCCCGGACGGCTTCACTGCAGAGTTCTACCAAATTTTCAGAGAAGAGTTAACACCACTACTACTAAAGGTATTCCAAAGCATAGAAAATGACGGAATACTACCCAACTCATTCTATGAAGCCACCATCTCCCTGATACCAAAACCAGGTAAAGACATTACAAAAAAAGAAAATTATAGACCTATATCCCTCATGAACATTGATGCAAAAATCCTCAACAAAATTCTAGCCAATAGAATCCAACGACACATCAAAAAAATAATTCACCCTGATCAAGTGGGATTTATACCAGGTATGCAAGGCTGGTTTAATATCAGAAAAACCATTAATGTAATCCATCACATAAATAAAACAAAAGACAAAAACCACATGATCTTATCAATTGATGCAGAAAAGGCATTTGACAAAGTCCAACACCCATTCATGATAAAAACTCTTACCAAAATAGGAATTGAAGGAAAATTCCTCAACATAATAAAGGGCATCTATGCAAAGCCAACAGCCAATATCACTCTAAATGGAGAGAACCTGAAAGCATTTCCCTTGAGAACGGGAACCAGACAAGGATGCCCTTTATCACCACTCTTATTCAACATCGTGTTGGAAGTCTTAGCCAGGGCAATCAGGCTAGACAAAGAAATAAAAGGTATCCGGATTGGCAAGGAAGAAGTAAAGTTATCACTATTTGCAGATGACATGATTATATACACAGAAAACCCTAAGGAATCCTCCAGAAAACTACTGAAACTAATAGAAGAGTTTGGCAGAGTCTCAGGTTATAAAATAAACATACAAAAATCACTTGGATTCCTCTACATCAACAAAAAGAACACCGAAGAGGAAATAACCAAATCAATACCATTCACAGTAGCCCCCAAGAAGATAAGATACTTAGGAATAAATCTTACCAAGGATGTAAAAGACCTATACAAAGAAAACTACAAAGCTCTACTACAAGAAATTCAAAAGGACATACTTAAGTGGAAAAACATACCTTGCTCATGGATAGGAAGACTTAACATAGTAAAAATGTCTATTCTACCAAAAGCCATCTATACATTTAACGCACTTCCGATCCAAATTCCAATGTCATATTTTAAGGGGATAGAGAAACAAATCACCAATTTCATATGGAAGGGAAAGAAGCCCCGGATAAGCAAAGCACTACTGAAAAAGAAGAAGAAAGTGGGAGGCCTCACCTTACCTGACTTCAGAACCTATTATACAGCCACAGTAGTCAAAACAGCCTGGTATTGGTACAACAACAGACACATAGACCAATGGAACAGAATTGAGAACCCAGACATAGATCCATCCACGTATGAGCAGCTGATATTTGACAAAGGACCAGTGTCAATTAACTGGGGAAAAGACAGCCTTTTTAACAAATGGTGCTGGCATAACTGGATATCCATTTGCAAAAAAATGAAACAGGACCCATACCTCACACCATGCACAACAACTAACTCCAAGTGGATCAAAGACCTAAACATAAAGACTAAAACGATAAAGATCATGGAAGAAAAAATTGGGACAACCCTAGGAGCCCTAATACAAGGTATAAACAGAATACAAAACATTACCAAAAATGATGAAGAGAAACCCGATAACTGGGAGCTCCTAAAAATCAAACACCTATGCTCATCTAAAGACTTCACCAAAAGAGTAAAAAGACCACCTACAGATTGGGAAAGAATTTTCAGCTATGACATCTCCGACCAGCGCCTGATCTCTAAAATCTACATGATTCTGTCAAAACTCAACCACAAAAAGACAAACAACCCAATCAAGAAGTGGGCAAAGGATATGAACACACATTTCTCTAAAGAAGATATTCAGGCAGCCAACAGATACATGAGAAAATGCTCTCGATCATTAGCCATTAGAGAAATGCAAATTAAAACTACGATGAGATTCCATCTCACACCAGCAAGGCTGGCATTAATCCAAAAAACACAAAATAATAAATGTTGGAGAGGCTGCGGAGAGATTGGAACTCTCATACACTGCTGGTGGGAATGTCAAATGGTACAACCACTTTGGAAATCTATCTGGCGTTATCTTAAACAGTTAGAAATAGAACTACCATACAACCCAGAAATCCCACTCCTAGGAATATACCCTAGAGATACAAGAGCCTTCATACAAACAGATATATGCACACCCATGTTTATTGCAGCTCTGTTTACAATAGCAAAAAGTTGGAAGCAACCAAGGTGTCCATCAACGGATGAATGGTTAAATAAATTATGGTATATTCACACAATGGAATACTACGCATCGATAAAGAACAGTGACGAATCTGTGAAACATTTCATAACATGGAGGAACCTGGAAGGCATTATGCTGAGCGAAATTAGTCAGAGGCAAAAGGACAAATATTGTATAAGACCACTATTATAAGATCTTGAGAAACAGTAAACCTGAGAAGAACACATACTTTTGTGGTTACGAGGGGGGGAGGGAGGGAGGGTGGGAGAGGGTTTTTTTATTGATTAATCAGTAGATAAGAACTGCTTTAGGTGAAGGGAAAGACAACACTCAATACATGGAAGGTCAGCTCAATTGGACTGGACCAAAAGCAAAGAAGTTTCCGGGATAAACTGAATGCTTCAAAGGTCAGCGGAGCAAGCGCGGGGGTCTGGGGAGCATGGTTTGCGGGGACTTCTAAGTCAATTGGCAAAATAATTCTATTATGAAATCATTCTGCATCCCACTTTGAAATGTGGCGTCTGGGGTCTTAAATGCTAACAAGCAGCCATCTAAGATGCAGCAATTGGTCTCAACCCACCTGGAGCAAAGAAAAATGAAGAACACCAAGCCCACATGACAACTAAGAGCCCAAGAGACAGAAAGGGCCGCATGAACCAGAGACCTACATCATCCTGAGACCAGAAGAACTAGTTGGTGCCCGGCCACAATTGATGACTGCCCTGACAGGGAGCTCAGCAGAGGACCCCTGAGGGAGCAGGAGATCAGTGGGATGCAGACCCCAAATTCTCATAAGAAGACCAAACTTAATGGTCTGACTGAGACTGGAGGAATCCCGGCGGCCATGCTCCCCAGACCTTCAGTTGACACAGGACAGGAACCATCCCCGAAGACAACTCATCAGAAATGAAAGGGACTGGTCAGCGGGTGGGAGAGAGATGCTGATGAAGAGTGAGCTAATTATATCAGGTGGACACTTGAGATTGTGTTGGCAACTCTTGTCTGGAGGGGGGATGGGAGGATAGAGAGAGAGGGAAGCCGGCAAATTGTCAAGAAAGGAGAGACTGAAAGGGCTGACTCAAGACGGGGAGAGTAAGTGGGAGTAGGGAGTGAGATGTATGTAAACTTATATGTGACAGACTGATTGGATTTGTAAACGTTCACTTGAAGCTTAATAAAAGTTATTATAAAAAAGATAAAAAAAAAAAAAGGAAAGGGAAGCAAGCAGAGAGTTGGGGTCCTCATACCACCAAGAAAGCAGTCCTTTGAGCAGAGTGTGTCCTTTGGACCTGGGGTCCCTGTGTAGAGAAGCTCCTAGTCTAGGGGAAGATTGATGAGAAGGCCAACAGAGAGAGAAAGCCATCCCCTGGAGCTGACGCCCTGAATTTGGACTTTTAGCCTACTTTACTGTGAAGAAATAAACTTCTCTTTGTTAAAGCCATCCACTTGTGGTATTTCTGTTATAGCAGTCCTAGATGACCAAGACACCCTGTAATAATTTCTGTTTGTTCCTACTGCTTTGGGCAACTCCTCTGATCTTGATTTCACCTTTGAGTTGCATTTGTTAAGTTGAAATACACAAGTGTTGATGGTTTGGAAGGGAGCGATGAAGGTAGGAATGAAGGTAGGAATGCAAGTGTGTGGCCGGTAATTTCATTACCAATTTTCATCAACTCTTCATTCCATCCAGGGTTCTACATTGCCCTGATATTACATGGTCTGAGCTATTGCCACTTATAGTCTAAAGGTATTGCATGGAAAAGCAAAAGGGAATTTACAAACCTTCTTCCAACCTATCCTCTCAGTGCCTCCTCTTTCTGTCCTAGGGACCAGGTTACAGCCGCCCACTTCCACCAGGTTGCAGCTGCCCACCTCAAGCCAGTAAAAGAAAGCCTTCTGCCTCTCTAGAGTTTCCAGTGTTTTCTTGTTGTTGTTCTGTGGTGATTATTGTTAGATTCTGGAAACCATGCTTCCTTCTTGCTTCTTTAGTTTCTCCTAGATTGATTTTCTGTGAGGGAAACAGCAGTCCATGTTGCTTCACTCTCTTGACAGCAAACAGAAGTCTCTAATGTTTGTGTAGATTAAGCCCTTCTCCATGACAACACTTCCCCCAAGTCCTTCTCCACTGTATTTGAAAAGAATATGTGTTCTCTAATTTGAAGGTGAAAAGTTTTTATACGTGTCCATTAGATCAATGTTGATTATGTTATTCCAATGTTCTATATCCTTATAATTTTTGTCTTCTTGATCTATCAGTTATTGAGAGAGGTATGCTAAAATCTCCCTCTATAATGATCAATTTATCTATATCTCTGTAGCCTGTCAAGTTTTATATATATAGTTTGGAACTACGTCATTTGATGCATGAAAATGTGTGAGCCTATATTTTGGTCAATTAGATGCTATATCACTATGTAGTGTCACTCTCTATCTCTAATATATTTTACTTTAAATTTTATTTCATTTGATATGACTATACCCACTTTCTTTTGTTTTGTATTTACCCGCTACATTCCATTTGATATTTTTACTTTTGATTTTTCTTTGTCCTTATATTTTAGGTATATTACTTGGAAACAGCATGTATTTTCCTTTTTTAAAATCTGGTTTGGTATTCTATATCTCTTTTAGCTGAAGAGTTTAACCAATTTACATTTGTTTAAATCATTGATACATTTGGGTAGATGTCTACTTATCAGATCTTTTTTTTCCATTTGTCCCACTTTTTCAGTGATTCTTTTTATTTCTCATTCTTTGCTTTGTTCCGAACTAAGGTTTTGTTTTGCTTTTTTCATTTTGTCCATTTATTGGTTTGAAATTTGTTACACTTGATTTATATTATTTCAGTGTGGACTCTTGAAATTTTAACATGTACTATTCAAAATTTCTACATTAATCATCATCATTTCCCTTGTCCTTAACAATACAAATACATTAGACATTTATCTCCACTATCTCCCGCTTAGCTCAAGTACTATTACAATCCAGAGAGCTTTGTCTTTTTTAAACTGCTAAATTAGATGTCTTATTAAAATTTCCTCTAATGAGAGCCTCTTGGTGGTAAATGCTCTCAGTTTTGCTCAACTGAAAATGTTTCCTTTTTTTTTTTTTTTTTAGAGTTTTACTGAGTGTTAAATTCTAGGACAGCAATAATTTTTTTCTCAGAATTTTTTTAATATTTTATTTATTTTTGGTGGCAATATACACAACCAAACATGCATTCATTCACAGTTTCTACGTGAACAGTTTAATGACATTGGTTACATACTTCACATTCTGTCACCATTCTCACTATCTCTACCCATACTGTTTCAGTGCCATCACGAAAACTTGCCTGGTCCTGCACCATCTCCATGATCACTGGTATGTTTAAGTCCATTGTTGTGTCTATTGTGTCAGTCCATCTCGTTGAGGGGTTCTCTCATTTTCTTTGGCCCTTTACTTTACCAACTATAATGTCCTTCCCTAGCAATTGGACTTTCCTGATAACATGTCCAAAGTAAGTGAGCCAAAGTCTCATCATCCTCACTGCTAAGGAGCATTATGGTTGTATTTCTTCTAAAACTGATTTGTTTGTTCTTCTGGAAGTCCATGGTATATTCAATATTCTTCCCAATTCTTCTTCTGTCTTCCTTTTTCATTGTCCAGCTTGTGCATGCATATTAGGCAATTAGATAGGATAAAACCCTGTAGTTATAAGGACTCCAGCTGTGTCTATCCTTCACAGTTCTCTGACCCAGGGATTCCCCATCTTGCTACAAAAAGACATCACATAGGGACATGTTCTCCTCTTTTTGGGGTTTTCATGCCCGTTTCCCTTTCTGGTGGTTCTGGAAGACCTCCTACTGTGGGGGACCACCCCCTACGTGCAGCTGTCAATGTATCAGCCCCAATAAATAGCTTGTTGTGCAACACTGCTATCTCATGGTTTTACATATATATATATATAAAAAATCAGCCCTGAATTCCCTCAAACTCACTACAGAAATGAAGAAAGGCATCTGAAAAGAATTACCTAGCTGTGACAAAGAGGCACTCAGAACCAGTCTGGGCCTAATGTTTCTTTCTATGTCATAGTATCACTTTGTGTTTCTTTTGTACTTCCTCTTGTTCTTGAAATGCTTGCCCTTCTTTCAGGAATGTTATTTTTGCAAACACAAACTCTGGAACCATGTTTTCTGGGTCCAAATCTGGTGTTTACTAGGTGTATGACCAAGTTATTTCACCTCTCTGTGCCTCGGTTTCCTCGTCTATAAAATATGGCAATAGTAGTAACTGCGTCATAGGGTTGTTGTAAAGATTTTAAAGACTTAATGTTTGTCAAGAGCACTTAGTACCTAGCACATAATACCAAACCAAACCCATTGCTTGGAGTCGATTCCAACTCACAGCAACCCTTTAGGACAAAGTAGAACTGACCTAGAGAGCTTACAAGGAACAGCTGGCAGATTTGAACTGCGGACCTTTTCGTTAGCAGTTGAATTCTTAACTACTGCACCACCAGGGCTCCAGGCACGTTAAAAAGTGCTATGTAAATGTTTGCTTTGATTATCATTGTCTTTAATTTTTTATTGTACTTATTTCTTACTTTGAGGGATTCATATTTCTGATTTTGGCCAACCATAAATTTTCTATTTGAACTTATAACTCCTGCTGAAGCATTGCAATGCAGAAAATTGACACATAAGAATAATACTCAGAATCTAAAAATCTGTAAAGGACACTGGGAAGTTTCCCAACTCCATTCTGATTTATACTCCATTTCTCTTTTCTGTACCTACCCAGTGCCCAGTGCCGTAGAGTCAATTCCGACTCATAGCAACCCTACAGAACAGAGTAGAACTGCCCCATAGAGTTTCCAAGAAGCGCCTGGTGGATTCAAACTGCTGACTCTTTTGTTAGCAGCCATAGCATTTAACCTAGTACCTTGTAAGTCTTATTAGGAGCCTTGGTGGCACAGTGGTTAAGAGGTCGGCTACTAACCAAAAGGTCAGCTGTTTGAATCCATGAGACACTCCTTGGAAACCTTATGGAGAAGCTTTACTCTGTCCTGTAGTGTCGCTATGAGTCCAAATAGAGTCAATGGTAAGGGGTTTAGAAGTCTTTTTAAAACCCAGAATATGAGCCAAACAATCTAAGGCACCGTGAGTTTTCTAACAAAAGATGGTTTTCATGTTTTGAAAGCCAGAAGAACCAAGATTCTTTCTTAATGATGGCTGCCCACACCGAAGAAAGTCTAATATCAGACACTTTCCTAGTAGGCTATGGTTTATTCATTTCTGTTTATACGATGGATCCAGGGGGGTTGATGCACATACATTGGGGAGGCCCTCTTTAAGAAAAAGAATATCAAATTACAAATACAGATTAGATACAAATATGAACATGAATTTTAAATGAATGGGGGAAAAAATCACAAGTTGCAATTTTAAAAAACAAAAAAACTATAAACATCACACAATCCAGAAATACAGCGTGATATTTTCTTAGCTGATGCTCCTTTATTATAAGTTGTTATGTGTTTTTAACCACACATTCTTTGGGCATATAACGATGACATTGTAATATCATTTGCTATAAAGAGAACGGAAAGTTAAATCAGATTTTCCTCTAACACAGTAGACTGAATTTTTTTTTTATTTGTGGATGTTTCAGAAAAGTTATTTTTAGCTTCACAGTATATTACTTGTAATATGTAAATTTATAGAATTTTTGTCAAATTTCGGAAAACTTCTATAGTGCCTTTGTAATAGTATATACTGGATCACAGAATGTACTCCCAACACAACAGAATTTCTGCCTTAAACAGGTATCAGGAAACTGTCTGCTTACAACTTTACGTGTCCTACGATGGGAAGGATTTTTCATGGACTCAGGTCAGCTCCATATATTTCTGGCTCTGTATGTTTTAAGCCTTGTTTCTCCTCTATTACCCACATACTTCAGTGCGTGCTAGGACATGTTTAATATTACTGTGTAATTTCTAGTCCTGTTCCTTCAGGTCATGATTCCCAGGTGAGCAAGCCTGGTGAGTGATAGGAATATCCCTAGAAACAATTCCAAGGGCTATTTGGTTGCCTAATAACAAAGCTCTTCCATTTAACCCTCAGCCTTCTCTCTTTCCCAGAGCACACAAGCACTTCAGGGGTGACATAATGTGGTGGGGGGAGGGATTGCTGGGTCAGGAGAGTGGACAAGCATAGCCTTACGCTGTACCTAGAACATCACTGTCTCCGCTAAAATTAGATCTTGCTTCTAAGCCAAGCCTACCTTTCCATATTTCTTACAGGTAATGATTTTTCTTTCAGGATTTCCAGAGTGCTTTCCTGAAATACACTTCATTCAATACCATCTCAACTTCAAATATATCTGTAAATGTTCTAATTATGAATGAACTTTAAATTCTTGCCCATTGAAACTCTCAGACCTGAATTACATCAAGATATATGATCTAGCAATCTGAGTTAGATATCTAGAATATTCCAAGAAAGGTGAGAAATTTGAACATTCTGTTATAAAAGGATGGTCTGACCAAAACACAAAGAAGACTTTAATAGAATAATAGTATTATCCTTTCCACACATGGACCTATAGGATACTCATTTAAACAAGATACTAAATTTAATATATTTTGGTCACTATTGGAGATGTCTAGCTTTATACAAAAGAAAAAAATAAGTTAAGAAAAATTGAGATTTCTCCACAAGAATAAAAGACAAAAAGAAATTACAGACAGAGAAGACAAGACTGTGTAATATAAAAAACAACAGAGAAGACAGGCCCAGGAAAGAAGTAGTCAGTGGTATTGACTTTTACAAACTGATTTTCTTAAATGAGCATTAAGACAATCCCTTTGGATTTGGAAGACAAGAAGAATTTTTTTTTAATATTCTTAGGAATGTAGATTCAGTAAAACCATGACATTATCATTGTTGTTGTCAGGTGCCGTCGAGTTGGTTCTGACTCATAGCAACTCTGTGTACAACAGAATGAAACACTGACCAGTCCTGCACCATCCTCACAATGGTTGTTCAAGCGTAACAACGATTGTGAAAACCATGAAGTAGGTGCCAAAAATCAGGAAACTAAAAAATAGGAAAAAAAAGAAGCAAAATTACATATTATTTAAGAAATTTTGCAATAAAAGAAACTCAAGACAACTGAATTGTCAAACCTTTGCTTTCTTTTGTTTTTATGAGAGTGAACGGTGCCTTCTTAAGGCAGAAGAGAAGATGCCAATTTGGTAGGTGCAGGAGTGGAGAGTGTAGTGGGAATGTTTAGCTGCTAAAGACAAATACTTGGTCAAGAATGCTCTGAGAAGTAGTGAGAAAAAAATACCAGTAACACTAAAATTAATAACCACACACATAAATAGGATATGTGATTTCATTTTAACTTCTGCTACAGAAAAGCTTTCTTCTCTAATATCAGCACCTTCTCTCTTCCCACATTTCCTTCCTTGCTTTTGAAGTATCTCAAGTCTCTCCAGTTCTGAATAAATCATCTTTCAGAGACCGCTGAACTTGTAAATTTCCATTCCAGTATTCTGGAAGAATTCAGTAACTACCAAAACAAAGTAATTCCTAGTGGACCAACCCTCCCACCACAAACACTTCAAAACTAGACAAAATATATAAAACAGAGAACAGGCATGGTTTCTCCTCATTCAGGAAGTTGCACTCAGTCATGAAGGACAAGTCCCAGAACTTCAGGCTGGGTTCAGAATCTATGACACATTCTGATGTGGGTAAAGAACAGAGCCGTGAGAACCAGGAACACATGATGGACATGCAGGTGAAGAAGAATGAGCAAACGGGGTCAACAAGTCACCTTAATAAAGATGTGAAGAAAAATGAAGCAACAAAGAACCAAATGCATAGAAATGAAATGACACATTAAACCAGATGGAATTTCTCTTCAAAGTTCAGAATTTTCAAATGCTGAGGAAGAAAGGAAGGATCCACTATTTGTTGACCTGGTGAAAGAATCCAGAAAAATCAGAAGCCAGGTGTGGGTAGAAAAACGAATGTGGCCTTTGATCTCAATTGTTATAAACCATTGTGATTATTGTCGGTCAAAGTATTGGTATTTGTATTTATTAGTAATTATATCAGAATTACATTACCACTGTTGAAAAATCAATAAAGAAAAAAAAGTATTTGTTATTCAGCAGATATGAAGAAAAAGTACTTATATTGTTAGAATGTCTGTTAAGTAATTATTTAATATTATTCTATCTGTATTGTGGTTATATGTGGTGTTATGCTCACATTATGAAGTATCTGCGTTTGAGATTTAACTCTATAAAAGATAAGCAGCTTTATGTGTATTCCAAATGGTCAGAAAGTTACTAAAATAGAACAACTTGCTTTATTAGCATTAAAATTTTATATTTGTTTAGAAAGAATCATATGTGTAACTTGGGATATACCTAAACTCATAATGATTTTTGGCTGCACAAGCAACAGTGTTCTGATTTTCTTTTTCACTTTTTAAAAAAAAATTTTCAGGGAGAGGATGGACCAAGATGGCTGATTAGGTAGAATCTTCCGCTGACCTCTCTTGCAACAAAGACTCACAAAAACAAGTGAGTCAATTACATACATGACAATCTATGAACCCTGACCATCAAACACAGAACTAAGGAGTTGACCCGAGTGAAAGGGGAGAGAAAAGCCACGTGTTGAAGCAGCGAGTGCTTCCCAGAGCTGGCGTGCCATGCCACAGCCTTGAGACCTCATGGTTCCCTGGAGCCAGAGTAATGGGGCTCATCACAGCTTACTGAGATGGGGCAAGCACGGGATAAAGCCCTAACCCTCTGGAGTAACCTCAGCGTGGACCCAGTCAGCACACGCAGGCTGCACACTGACACAGCTGACAGGAGAACAAGAAAACACGGGGATGTAGCAACTGGTTTCGGAGCCAGGAGTGCAACATCCCAGCCAGAAAACCTTGGCGCTTGGATTTGGACTAAGCGTGGAGGAGCTGATCATGGCTTCCTGAGACAGCACAAGCATGGGATGCGGCCCTAACCTTCAGGGGCAATCTCAACCCAGCCAGTGCACTCAGGCTACACATCCCTTTCGAATCTCAGATAAAACAGTCCTCACCAAACAAGATAAGTAACTTTACCTAACTGCACTACTCTCTCCTATCTATCTGATCCCTCTCCTCCCTGCCCCAGTCGGCTGCATTAACATTGGAATTCCCTGGGCCAGGGAGTGAAGTGCTCTGCAGGTTTTTTTTTGTTTTTTGTTTTTTGTTTTTTGTTTTCCTAACCCATTCTCCTGGCCTGAGAGAAGCAGCAATTAACAATCAGGGGGAAAAATCCTTCCCTGACTTCCCTGAACTGGAATAATAATACAGAACCAGCTCCAGCCAAGCATAAGAGATCCACAGTTTGGGCTTTCAGGTGGCTATTCTAATGCAAAGGCAATTCTGATACAGATCTGACTGTAATTGTTTTAGCTGAGCAGTGGAAAGGTAGGTTTTGGAGGTCTGATACCTCTCTACCTGTTAAAAAGAGCCCTCACTGATCCACAGCAGGGAACTGAGGGCTGAAGCTCCAGCCACACCACCTAGCCACCTGCTAAAGGGGTCTTAGTATAGTGAAGCCAACCAATTTTTAGAGGTACAAGCATGGGGTGCCTAAAGTACAGCTGCAGAACCCACCCACCACAGTGCTTTAGAGAATAGAGACACTCCTACTTCACTGGCACATGGGGGAAGGCTGTCAGCATCCTTCCCTCCTCGGAGTGTGACCCCCTTCCGGTACAAGAATCTGCTGCATACTACCATCACCACTACTCCTCTAAGTTAATAGGTGACAGCCTACACCACACACTAGGTGACCCACTATCAGGACACCTAAGCTGATTCTATTCAAAAATAGTGAATGGACTCATAGGCTCATATATCCGGTAACAGCTAAAACCAGCTGGTAACAGGACATAAGTGATTCAAAGGCTACAACAATCAATATAGGACAATCTAGTAGCCCATCTGGGTGTATTGAAACAAAACAAAACAAGAACATGAGACTCAGTGAGCAAATATAAAATAAATCATTACAATATCTTATAGATGGCTTGGAGACAGCAGTCAATATCAAGTCACATAAAGAAGCAGACCATGATTGCTTCTACAAACCCCCAAACTAAAGAATCAAAATCTTTCCCAAATGAAGACACAATCCTGGAATTGCCAGATACAGAATATACAAAACTAATATAGAAAATGCTTCAAGACATCAGGGATGACCTCAGAAAGGAAATAAGGCAATCAACAGAAAAAGGCAAGGAACACATAAATAAAGCACTGGAAGAAATGAAAAAGATTATTCAAGAACATAGTGGAAAAATTAATAAGCTGCAAGAATCCATAAAGAGACATCATTCAGAAATCCAAAAGATTAACCAATAAAATTACAGAATTAGACAACTTAAAAGGCAGTCAGAGGAGCAGAATTAAGAAATTGGAATGCAAAGTGGAGGAGTTGGAGGATAAGGCAATTGACACCAATATAGTTAAAGAAAAATCAGATAAAAGAATTTAAAAAAATGAAGAAACCCTAAGAATCATGTGGGACTCTATCAATACCTTGCATGTAATTGGAGTTCCAGAACAGGGAGGGATAACAGAAAATACAGAAAGAACAGTTGAAGATCTGTTGGCAGAATACTTCTCTGGCTTCGTGAAAGATGAAAGGATATCTAACCAAGATGCTCATCAAACCCCATACAAGACAGATCCCAAAAGAAAATCACCTAGACATATTATTATCAAACTTGCCAAACCAAAGATAAAGAGAAAATTTTAAAAGCAGACAGGGATAAATGAAAATCACCTACAAATGAGAATCAATAAGTTCAGACTACTCAGTAGAAACCACACAGGCAAGAAGGCAATGGGATGACATATATAGAGCACTGAAGGAGAAAAACTGCCAGCCAAAAATCAGATATCGAGCAAAACTCTCTCTCAAGTATGAATGTGAATTTAAGACATTTACAGATAAACACAAGCTTAGAGAATTTGCAAAAACCAAACCAAAGCTACAAGAATTACTAAAGGAAATTCTTTGGCCAGAAAATCGATAATATCAGATACCAACAAAACACAAGGTCACAGAACAGAACATCCAGATAACAACTCAGATAGGGAAATCACAAAAACAAAATATGATTAATTAAAAAAAAAAAAAGCTCAAAACAGGGAATCATTGATGTCATTATGAAAAAGATTACAATAATCAAGAAGTAGGGACCAAATACAGGAAGCATAGATCTTCCATATGGAGAGGAAACCAAGGTGATATAGGGTGATATAAGTTAGGTTTTTACTTAGAAAAATAGGGGTAAATATTAAGGTAACCACAAAGAGGTCTAACAACTCCATATTTCAAAATAAAAATGAAGATAAACTTAACGACTCACCAAAAATAAATTCAACTACTATGAAAATGAGGAACGCACAATTTACAAAGAAAAACTTCTCTGCACTAAAAAGTAAGCGGAAAAATGAAATTGTCAACAACACACACAAAAAAAGGCATCAAAATGACAGCACTAAACTCATACTTATCTATAATCACACTGAATATAAATGGACTAAATGCACCAATAACGAGAGAGTCACAGACTGGAAAAAAAAAACACAATCCATCTATATGCTGCCTACAAGAGACACACCTTAGATTTAGAGACACAAATAAACTAAAAAGCAAAGGATGCAAAAATTATATCAAGCAAACAACAATCAAAAAAGAGCAGGAGTGCCAATACTAATTGCAGACAAAATAGACTTTAAAGTTAAATCCACCACAAAGGATAAAGAAGGACACTACATAATGATTAAAGGGAAAATTTACCAGGAAGATATAACCGTATTAAATATTTATGCACCCAATGACAGGGCTGCAAGATATATAACACAAATTTGAACAGAATTGAAAAGTGAGAGAGACACCTCCACAATTATAGTAGGAGACTTCAACACACCACTTTCAGAGAAGGTTAGGACTTCTACTAAGAAGCTCAATAGAGACACGGAAGATCTAACTGCTACCATCAACCAATTTGACCTCATAGACTTATTAAGAACACTCCACCCAACAGCTCCAGGGTATACTTTTTTTTCTAGTGCACATGGAACATTCTCTAGAAAACATCACAATTTAGGTCATAAAACAAACCTTTGCAGAATCCAAAACATTGAAATATTACAAAGCATCTTCTCAGACCATAAGGCCATAAGAGTGGAAATAAATAACAGAAAAAGCAGGGAAAAGAAATCAAATATTGGGAAACTGAACGATACTCTGCTCAAAAAAGACTGGGTTATAAAAGACATTAAGGAGGAAATAAAGAAATTCATAGAACGCAATGACAATGAAAACACTTCCTATCAAAACCTTTGGGACACAGCAAAAGCAGTGCTCAGATGTCAATTTATATCAATAAATGCACACGTACATAAAGAAGAAAGAGCCAAAATCAGAGAAATGTCCCTACAACTTGAACAAACAGAAAGAGAGCAACAAAAGAATCCATCAGGCACCAGAAGAAAACAAATAATAAAAAGTAAAGCAGAATTAAATGAATTAGAGAACAGAAAAACAATTGAAAAAATTAACAAAGACAAAAGTTGGTTCTTTGAAAAAAATAACAACATTAATAAACCATTGGCCAGACTGACTAAAGAAATACAGGAAAGGAAGCAAATACCATGAATAAGAAATGAGATGGGCCATATCACAACAGAACCAACCAAAATTAAAAGAATCATATCAAATTACTATGAAAAATTGTACTCTAACAAATTTGAAAACCTAGGAGAAATGGATGAATTCCTAGAAACATACTACCTACCTAAACTAACACAAACAGAAGTAGAACAAATAAATAGACCCATAACAAAAAAAGAGATTGAAAAGGTAATCAAAAAACTCCCAACAAAAAAAAAAACCCTGGCCTGGATGGCTTCACTGCAGAGTTCTACCAAACTTTCAGAGAAGTTACCACTACTACTAAAGGTATTTCAAATCATAGAAAAGGATGAAACATTCCCTAACTCATTCTGTGAAGCCAGCATATCCCTGATACCAAAATCAGCTAAACAGCACAGAAAAAGAAAATTACAGACCTATATCCCTCATGAACATAGAGGCAAAAATCCTCAA
This sequence comes from Loxodonta africana, assembly GCF_030014295.1. Classification (NCBI taxonomy): domain Eukaryota; kingdom Metazoa; phylum Chordata; class Mammalia; order Proboscidea; family Elephantidae; genus Loxodonta; species Loxodonta africana. Next base: position 72,711,285 of record NC_087356.1, read on the forward strand.
CAAAATTCTAGCCAATAGAATTCAACAACATATCAAAAAATAATCCACCATGACCAAGTGGGATTTATACCAGGTATGCAAGGTTGGTTCAATATTAGAAAAACAACTAATGTAATACACCATATAAATAAAAAAAAAAAAACATGATCTTATCAATTGATGCAGAAAAGGCATTTCACAAAGTCCAACATCCATTCATGATAAAAACTCTCAGCAAAATAGGAATTGAAGGAAAATTCCTCAACATAATAAAGGGCATCTATACAAAGCCAACAGCCAACATCATTCTAAATGGAGAGAACTTAAAGCATTTTCCTTGAGAACAGGAACCTGACAAGGATGCCCTTTATCACCACTCTTATTCAACATTGTGCTGGAGGTCCTAGCTCCAACAGCCAACATCATTCTAAATGGAGAGAACTTAAAGCATTTTCCTTGAGAACAGGAACCAGACAAGGATGCCCTTTATCACCACTCTTATTCAACATTGTGCTGGAGGTCCTAGCTAGAGCAATTAGGCTAGGCAAAGAAATAAAGGGCATCCAGATTGGCAAGGAAGAAGTAAAATTATCTCTATTTGCAGATGACATGATCTTATACACAGAAAACCCTAAGGAATCCTCCAGAAAACTACTGAAACTAATAGAAGAGTTATGCAGGGTTTCAGGTTACAAGATAAACAAACAAAAATCACTTGGATTCCTCTACATCAGCAAAAAGAACATCGAAGAGGAAATCACCAAATCAATACCATTCACAGTAGCCCCGAAGAAGATAAAATACTTAGGAATAAATCTTACCAAAGATGTAAAAGACCTATACAAAGAAAACTATAAGGTACTACTGCAAGAAACCAAAAGGGACCTACATAAGTGGAAAACATACCTTGCTCATGGATAGGAAGACTTAACATTGTAAAAACGTCTATTCTACCAAAAGCCATCTATATATACAATGCACTTCCGATCCAAATTCCAATGACATTTTTTAATGTGATGGAGAAACAAATCACCAACTTCATATGGAAGGGAAAGAGGCCCCAGTTAAGTAAAGCATTACTGAAAAAGAAGAATAAACTGGGAGGCCTCACTCTACTTGATTTTAGAACCTATCATACAGCCACAGTAGTCAAAACAGCCTGGTACTGGTACAACAACAGGCACATAGACCAATGGAACAGACTTGAGAATCCAGATATAAATCCATCCACATATGAGCAGCCAATATTTGACAAAGGCCCTGTGTCAGTTAATGGGGGAAAAGATAGTCTTTTTAACAAATGATGCTGGCATAACTGCATACCCATCTGCAAAAAAATGAAACAGGACCCATACACCCATGCACAAAAACTAACTCAAAATGGATCAAAGACCCAAACATAAAGCCTAAAAAGATAAAGATCATGGAAAAAAAAATAGGGACAACGTTAGCAGCCCTAATACAAGGCATAAACAGACTACAAAACATTACTAAAAATGACGAAGAGAAACCAGATAACTGGGAGCTCCTAAAAATCAAACACCTATGCTCATCTAAAGACTTCACCAAAAAAAGTAAAAAGGCCACCTACAGACTGGGAAAAAATTTTCACCTACGACATCTCCGACCAGTGCCTGATCTCTAAAATCTACACAATTCTGCTAAAACTCAACCACAAAAAGGCAAACAACACAGTTAACAAATGGGCAAAGGATATGAACAGGCACTTCACTAAAGAAGACATTCAGGCAGCTAACAGATACATGAGGAAATGCTCTCAATCATTAGCCATTAGAGAAATGCAAATTAAAACTACAATGAGATTCGATCTCTAAAAAGGCTGGCATTAATCCAAAAAACACAAAATAATAAGTGTTGGAGAGGCTGTGGAGAGATTGGAACACCTATACACTACTGGTGGGAATGTCAAATGGTACACCACTTTGGAAATCGATTTGGCGTTTCCTTAAAAAGTTAGAAATAGAACTACCATATGACCTAGCAATCCCACTCCTCAGAATGTATCCTAGAGAAATAAGATCCTTTACACGAACAGATATATGCACACCCATGTTTATTGCAGCACTGTTTACAATAGCAAAAAGATGGAAGCAACCAAGATGCCCATCAACAGATGAATGGATAAATAAATTATGGTATATTCACACAGTGGAATACTATGCATCGATAAAGAACAGTGGTGAATCTGTGAAACATTTCATAACATGGAGGAACCTGGAAGGCATTATGCTCAGTGAAATTAGTCAGTTGCAGAAGGACAAATATTGTATAAGGCCACTCTTATAAGATCTTGAGAAATAGTTTAAACTGAGAAGAACACATTCTTTTGTTATTACAAGAGAGGGGAGGGTGGGAGGGGGGAGAGGGGTATTTACTAATTAGACAGTAGATAAGAACTACTTTAGGTGAAGGGAAGGACAACATTCAATACAGGGGAGGTCAGCACAGCTGGACTAAACCAAAAGCAAAGAAGTTTCCTGAATAAACCAAATGCTTTGAAGGTCAGTGAAGCAGGGGCGGGGTTTGGGGACCATGATTTCAGGGGACTTCTAAGTCATTTGGCAAAAAAAAAAAATCTATTAAGAAAACATTCTGCATCCCCACTTTGAAGAGTGGCGTCCGGGGTCTTAAACACTAGCAAGTGGCCATCTAAGATGCATCAATGAGTCTCAACCCACCTGAATCAAAGGAGAATGAAGAACACCAAGGACACGAGGTAATTACAAGCACAAGAGACAGAAAGGGCTACATGAACCAGAGACTACATCATCCTGAGAGCAGAAGAACTAGATGGTGCCTGGCCACAACCAATGACTGCCCTGACAGGAAAAACAAGAGAGAACCCCTGAGGGAGCAGGAGAACATGGGGACGCAGACACCAAATTCTCTTAAAAAGACCAGACTTAATGGTCTGACTGAGACTAGAGGGACACCAGTGGTCATGGTCCCCAAACCTTCTGCTGGCCCAGGACAGGAACCATTCCTGAAGCCAACTCGTCAGACATGGATTGGACTGGACAATGGGTTGGAGAGAGATGCTGATGAGGAGTGAGCTATTTGCATCAGGTGGACATTTGAGACTATGTTGACATCTCCTGTCTGGAGGGGAGATGAGAGGGTGGAGGGGGTTAGAAGCTGGCGAAATGGTTACAAAAACAGAGACTGGAAGGAGGGAGCAGGCTGTCTCATTAGGGGGAGAGTAATTGGGAGTATGTAGTTTGGTGTATATAAGTTTTTATGTGAGAGACTGACTTGATTTGTAAACTTTCACTTAAATCACAATAAAAATTATTTTTAAAAAAAGCTTTTCATATATAAACATGTAGGTGACTTGTAGACTTCATTGTTTAGTATTTATTTTAGTCTTAATATTTGTGTTTAAATTATTACATTGCATTATTTATTTCTTTAGTTCCAGAAAAACAATGTCATATATAGTCACTGCTCTATGGCTGTATATTTTGAAGTATGATATTTTATTATAATAGAAAAATTCTCTTTTTTTATTTTTTTGATTCTTCTTTCTCCACAATGTGATTACAAGTCTGTTGATAAAGTATCTAACCCCAGGAAGACCAGAACTAACATAAAATTAGAAAAACTTTTTTGCCAAATTAGACAATTGGTTCCATTAAAATAAGAAGTGAGAAAAACAGTATTGGGCATTGAGGTGTAAATTTTGCCAGATGTATACCCAGCATGCATTACCTCTAGTAAAAATATATTTGGCCTTTATCCCTGCAAATGTTTAGAGGCCTGAAAATTGGTAAACATGCCCCTGCTGTATAACCCAACCCAGTGTACCTTTAAAAAAAAAAAAAGGCATTTTCCAAAGTGGCATGTGGCACTAGTGACTGCTGAAGCCCTCAGTGATGGGCACTGAAGTCTATTCTGATGGCACTGAGCTCACTGTTGGAGATACTCATGTCTGTGTGTCAGGTACAGCTGGACCAGGCCAGCTTGTTACCCTTGTACAAGCTTGTTATTTCTGTCTTGTGAATGCACTTGATAATTAAAAAATAAAACCATACATCTCTCTGCAATTTCAAAAAAATTTATATATATAAAAAACAACAATTTTCAGACATTAGATAACAAGCAGTCAAAGGCAGTCATCTCTGAGAGAGAAATAAACGAATTGAACCCTAAGATAGCTAAGGCTCTTTGCCTGGAGGCATCTACTAGTCACCACTGTAGGGAGGAGAAACCCAAGTAGGGGCCATTAGTCTCACTGAGTTGAACAGAGAGTTCAGAGTTCAAGGAGACTGAGGCAGCTGAGATTTATCATACAGAGTAACAAAAAGAAGAGATCTGTACAAAGAAAGAGCTCCAGAAATCTGCATATGGGTCCCTTCTAGTTTATGGCTGAATAATAGCAGGCAAAGGACAACTATAAGACAAAGAACAACTACTGGGGAGGTGAAAGGTGAACAACCAGAGAGCTCACAGAGGATTAAATGTTTGAGATTCAGCCAATCAGAATGGAGGGACCTCGTGCGTTAGCAGTGGGGAGTAATTAGCCTTAGGGGGAAAAAAGTGTATAAACATATCCAAACAAGGCTTAAAAAAAATAATAATAAATTAACAGCCAGCCCAAACTACCACAGTCTTTAAAAGTAAACAAAACCCAGATATTCCACGTTTATAATGTCTAACACCTAATCAAAAATTACTTCACAAAAAAAAAAAAGGAAATGTGTTCCAAAATGAAGAGACATATCAGTCAATAGAAATATACCCAGAAATGGCAGAGATGACAAAATTGACAGATAAGGGATTTGCACAGCTGTGATAAATACATTCTAAGATATAAAGAAAAATGTAAGCATAACGAGGAAATGGAAGATATAAAAAATAATCAAATGGAACATCTAGAGCTGAAGTGAAAAACTCACTGGATGAGTTTAATAGCCATTAGAATAAAAAAAAAAACTGGGGACTAGTTTTAAAAACTATCAAAAATGTAAGTCAGGGGGTAAAAAAAAGCTATATAAGCAGTTAGAATATGTGCAATTAGAATACCAAAAAAAGTGAGTGGAGGCAGAAAAAAATAGTTGAAAGAAAATTATTCAAAGAACTCACGGCCAATTTTTTTCCAGATTGGATGAAAACTATAAACCCAAGTGTGCAAGAACTTCAATAAACACCAAGCAAGATAAACACAAGACCATTACATATATAACTGCATTTCTGAAAAGCAATGATAAAAATTGAAAGCAGAGATAAAAAAAAAAAAAATTACAACACATTATATATATGGAAACACAGATAACAATACCACTAATATATCATTAGAAATCATGGCCAATTTTTTTTCCAGATTGGATGAAAAATATAAACCTAAGTGTGCAAGGACTTCGATAAACACCAAGCAACATAAACACAAAACCATGACATATATAACTGTATTTCTGAAAAGCAATGATAAAAACTGAAAGCAGAGATAAAAAAAAAAAAAAACCCCACATTACAACACATTATATATATGGAAACATAGATAACAATACCACTAATATCTCATTAGAAATCATAAAAGCCAAAAGGCAATGGAAAAAATATCCTTAAACTACTAGGGGTAGGGGGAAGAGCATGTGGGTATAAAACTGTAACCTAGGATTATATATCCGTTAAAAATATTCTTCAGAAATGAAGGCTATAAATATAGATTTTCAAACAAAAAAAAACTGAGAAAAAGTTTTCTCATCAGACTTTCACTACAAGTAATATTAAAGGAATTTCTTGAAGCATAAGAAAAATAGAAGCTCACATCTATACAAAAAAATATAAAGACTTGCTGGAAATGGTAAATATGAAGTTAAACATAAAATGTTTTTCTTGTTTATACATTTCTTTAAGATGATTGCTTAACATAAAAATAATAATGGTCCAGGAAGAAACACTTCCCAGCTCATTTTATGAGGTCAGCATTATGTTGACACCAAAACTAAAGAAAATACTAGAATTAAAAACCTAAAGACTAATATCCTTCATGAACATAGATGCAAAATCTCTTAAGAGGGTGTTATGGATTATATTGTGTCCCCCAGAAATGTATGTTAACTTGGTTAGGCCATGATTCCCAGCATTTGTGCCATTGTCCACCATTTTTGTGATCTGATGTGATTATACTGTGTTGTAAATCCTAACCTCTATGATGTTAACGAGGCAAGATTAGAGGCAGTTATGTTAATAAGGCAGGACTCAATCTACAGGATTAGGCTGTATCTTGAGTCAATCTCTTTTGAGATATAAAAGAGAGAAGCAAGCAGTGAGAAGGACCTCCTACCACCAGGAATAAAGAACCAGGAGGGGAGGGCGTTCTTTGGACCCAGGGTCTCTGCGCTGAGAAAGTCCTAGACCAGGGAAAGACTGATAACAAGGACCTTCTCCCAGAGCTGACGGAGAGAGAAAGCTGGCACCCTGAGTTCAGACTTCAAGCCTCCTAAACTGTGAGAGGAACAAACTTCTGTTTGTTGAAGCTATCCGTTTGTAGTATTTCTGTTATGGCAGCACTAGATAACTAAGACAGAGGGTATTGGTGCATTAAATCCAGCAATTAAAAAAAAATAATAATATTTTATGGTCAGTTGGATTATACCAGAATTCCAATGTTGGTTTAATATTAGAAAATCAGTCAATGTCAGCACATTAACAAAATGAAGGAGAAAAACCATGCATAATCTCCACAGATACTGAGGAATCATTTGACAAAACTGAACAATCATTCACAGTAAAAAGATCTTTGCAAAATAGGAACAGGTACCATGAAGGTTGGATGAACACTTTAAACTTTAAACCAAAAATATCCCCTGAAGTCTTCCTAAAACCAAACAGTAGTTTAGCTTAACTAGCAAAAAAATGTCTGCCTTGAGCATTATACTCTTTTAAGAACTATCTGTATGGGATCAACTGACAACAACTTGAAATGTTACACAGGAACCTTAGTGGTCAGTGAGTTTATCTTAATGGGAGAGGAACAACTCAGAAAAGGAGGGTGAGAATGGTTACACAACTCTAAGAATGTAACCAATGTCACTGAATGGTACGTGTAGAAACTTAAATTGGTATATGTTTTATTGTGTATATTCTGAACAAAAATAACAAAATAAAGACAATTATATAATAAAAAACTTCCTCATCCTCATAAAAAGCATCTACAAAAAATTTACAGCTGATATAATACTTAACGGGAGAACACTTAACTTTTTCCCTCAATATCAAGATCAAAGCAAGTATACCTGCATTAACTACTTCTATTCAACATTGTACTGGAGGTCTTAATCAATTCAAGAAGAAAAAAAAAAAAAAGTAGGTGTATAGATTGGAAAGAAAGAAATAAAAAATTATTTTCAATATTTTATCTAACAAGGAATCATCCAGAATAAATAACTTTTACAACTCCATAATAAAAGGAAAACCATCCATTTTTTTAAAGAGCAAACGATTCAAACCAATTCTTCACAAAACCTGATATTCAATAAGAATATGGAAATGTGTTCAATGTTACCAGTCTTTGGGGAAATGCAAATTAAACAGCCTTTATTTCCTGATTTGAGTATATTTACAAAATCCGATAAATGAATTTATCAATGTAGCAAGATAAAAGTCCTGTAAAAATATTGTGTTTCTATACTAGGAACATGTACTCACAACAAAAAATTGGAAAATTACCTTTAAATGCCATTTATAATAGCATCAAAAAACATGAAATACTGAAAGATAAATTTAACAAACTACTACACTTAAAATATTGCTGGGAGAAATTAAAGAAGTTAATATAATAATGTTCCTTCAATTATCTTAACACAACCCTAATCAAAATCCCACCTTTTTTTTTTTAATGTTTTTAATGTAGAAATTGACAGGGTAATTCTAAGGTTTATGTGGAAATGCATAGGAGCTAGAATAGCAAATATAATCCTGAAAAAGAGCAAGTTAGATGGCTTAAACTACCTGATTTCAAGACTTAATAATGTAAAATTATAGTAACCAAAACACTGTGGTGTTAGCATGAGGACAATGATGAATGGAACAGAAAGATTTAGAAATAGATTCAGATATATACACTCACTTGATTTTTTATAAAGGTGTGAAGGCAATTCAAGGGGAAAAGTGTGAATCTTTTTAATAAATGATACTAGAATGGCTAGATGTTCAATAGGGAAAAAAAAAAAATGAACCTCAACCACTACCTCACACCATATACAAATGTTAACTCAAAATGGATCCTAGAACTAAACATCTAAAAAAAAAAAAATAGAAAAAAATCTTTGCAACCTTGGGGTAGACAAAGATTTCTTGGAAAGGATGCAAAAATGTATGAACCATAAAAAGAAAAAAATTGTAAATTAGATTTTGAAAATTTAAAAATCCTATATATCAAAATGGAAACCCTGGTGGCATAATATTTAAAAGCTACAGCTGCTAACCAAAAGGTCAGCAGTTAGAATCCACCAGGTGATCCTTGGAAACCCTATGGGGCAATTCTTCTCTGTCTTAGAGGGTTGCTATGAGTCAGAATTGACTCGATGGTAACAGGTTTATATCAAAATATATTGTAAAGAAAATCAATAGCAAGGCACAAGCTGAGAGAAATTACTTTTAATTTTTTATCTAAAAAAGGACTCATCTCTAGAATAAAGAACATTTCTTGCGTGTAGTGAGGTCCTAGGGTAGGTAATTATTCAACTTTACAAGATGATGGTAACTTGTTTTCCAAAGCAGTTGTTTCATGTAACACATCCACCAGTAGTATCTAAGACCCTCTTGATCCATGTCTTTTCCAGTATTTGGTATTTTCCCAGAATTCCTATTTTTAGATAATTGAAAGAATATTAATTGGTATTACATCGTGGTTTATAGGCCATTCACTTGTTAGCTAATAAGACTGAGCATCACTTTATATGTTTGCTGTTTTATGTGTTTCTGTGAGTTTCTACTAATATTTTTTGCTGATTTTTCCATTCAGTTACTTGAATTTTATCATTAATTTATAAGACTACTTTAGATAGCTAGAGTATACTCCTTTATTAACATAAAGATATTGTTAGTATCTTTGCCCAGCTGTAGACTTGTCTGTCCATTTTCCATCAGGTACACTTTGGAATAGCAATAATTCAAATTTAAGACATTTGAATTTATTAATATCTCCTCTTATGTTTAAGGCTTTGTTGGTATATTATTAAGAAAATCATCCCTACCCACCGATACACATTTATTTATATGTTTTTTTTCTTCAGTGTTTAAGTTTTGCTTTTATATTTAAATGTACAACTTGACTGAAGTTGATACTTGTGTAGGTAGTAATAAAAAAAAAAAATTCTATATGTTCAGCCATTTTCCACCGCCAGTTTTTGAATATTTCTTCTTTCTCCATTACCTGCCACACCACATCAATAACGTATCCAAGTCCCCTATTTTATACAGGTTCCGATACACATTTATTTATATGTTTTTTTTCTTCAGTGTTTAAGTTTTGCTTTTATATTTAAATGTACAACTTGACTGAAGTTGATATTTGTGTAGGTAGTAATAAAAAAAAAAATTTCTATATGTTCAGCCATTTTCCACCTCCAGTTTTTGAATATTTCTTCTTTCTCCATTACCTGCCACACCACATCAATAACGTATCCAAGTCCCCTATTTTATACAGGTCTGTTTTATACGCTGTCTATTCTCTGTTCAATTTGTCTATTTGCACAAATAACACATATTCTTAAGTACAAGCACTTTTTTATTGATATGTGAGAGAATAAATTCTTCCTCCAATACACTCTTGATAAAAGTGGCGATAGTGGGCATCCTTATCTTATTCCTGATTTTGAATGCTTCTAATGTTTCGTCATTTAGAATAATACTTAATGTAGCTTTTTGGTAGATACTTTCTACCAAGCTAAAGAAGGTGATTTCTAGTCCTACCTTTCTACCTGTTTTTGTCATGAATGTGCGTTAAAATGTATTAAATGCTTCTGACCAAAGAGATGGTAATGTGGTATTTGTCCTTGAATCTGTTCGTGTGAAGAGCTATTTATAGAAACTCTAATACAAAACCATCCTTGCAGCTCTGGGATTAAACCCCTACACACAGTTGATTTTGGCTTTCTAATACTTAATGAAAATACCATGGCTTGGGTCAGGCACACCTTAGTCTTCAAAGTGACATCTTTGATTTTTAACATTTTTAAAGAGCTCTTTCACAACAGATTTGACCAATGCAATATGTTGTTTGTTTTCTTGACTATTGCTTGACTATGGGCATTGACTGTAGATTGGTGCATTTGAATAATGGTGTTGGCAGAGAATATTTAATATGCCATGGACTGTCAAAAAAAACAAATCTGTCATGGAAGAAGTACAGCCAGATTGTTTCTTAGAAGTGAAGATGACAAGACTTCATCTCACTTACTTTGGACAAGTTATCAGGAGGGACCAGTCCTTGGAGAAAGATATCATGGTTGATAAAGTAAACCCACCCCACCCCGCTGCTGTTGAGTTGATCCAGACTCATAGTGACCTTGTAGGGTTTCCAAGGCAGTAAATAACTATGGAAGCAGACTACCACACCTTTCTCCCAAGGACCCAATGGTGGTTTTGAACTGCTGATATATTGGTTAGCAGAAGCATATAAAAATGTGCTCAATATCACTAGTCATCAGGGAAATGCAAATAAAATTAATAATGATAAAAGCCTACACCTACTAAAATGTCTAACTGAAAAAAAAATGATAACAGCAAATGTTGGTGACAGTCTGGAACAATTAGAGCTCTTATAAATTATTGATGGGACTATAAATTGATATAATCATTTAGTAGAATAGTTTGGCTCTTTCTTAAAAAGTTAAATATATACTTATGATTCAGGAATTTCATTCTTCATCATTTTCCCAAAATAAATGAAAACATATGTCCACAAAAATGTTTCTACATAAATGTTCACCACAGCCTTATAGTCAAGACTGAAACAACCTGAATGTTTATCAATGGGTAAACGAATACACAAAGTAGGGTATATTTATACAATAGCACACTGCTCGGCACTTAAAAGGAATGAACGTTTTATATTCAACAGCATGAATAAATCTTAAAAACATTTTCTTAAGTGAAAGCAGCCAAACACAAGAGTATACATACAGTATGACTCCATTTATTTAAAATTATACAACAGGCAAAACTAATCTATAGGCATAGAAATCAGATCAGTGGTTGTTGGGGTGGGGGAGAGGGTGTTGAGGTAGACAGACTGCAAATTGGCACAAGCAAACTTTTTGGAGTGCTGAGAACATTCTATACTTAATTTGAGCACTGGTTTCATGGGTGTACACATCTAACAAAACTCATTAAATTGACTACTTCAACCGAGTACATTCTGTTCTATGTAATTTATCCTCAATAAAGGTGATTTTTTAAAGTTATGATTCCAACTCTATTTTCCTATTTTGTAGAGTCTGACCTCCAACAATTAGTTATACATACTATATCCATACACTCTCTATACAACCCTCAACACTGTCTTTTCACCTCTCGTCATGAGATAGTTCACAAGAAAATCAAATTCAGCTCTACTCTGTCAACTCTTGTATTCCTACATACCTGGCCATTGTTCATATCATTGATCAAATTTCCTATTTTGGGTTCAATTTAGTTCATTAGAGAGGCTCATTTAATTATTAAGACGCCACTGATTTCCTTCTTGGAGAAACTGGGAAATACAAGAGCCAAAACTCATAAAGCCATAGATTCTCAGATTTTGATTAATTATCTCAGGATTGCAGGGATAATTGGTACCAATCAGAACTCAGAAAACTGCAAATTCCTCAGCTTGACTTAGATATAAACTTTTAGCAAGACATGTCTCCTGGGATTCTCTGGAGCACATCCATGGAGACTGATGTCCCAAAGGAAGCTATGAAAGGGCCCCACTAACAAATCATTATTCTGAGAGAAGAAATCCTGATCTAGTGTGAACTAATGCATTAATCACTCTGAATACAATTCTCCTAAACTTTGAAGAAGTCTTGACATTTCTTGACAGCTTTACAAATAGACTTCAATATTGCATAATGCCACTTGCCTTAAATTTTAGAGAGAGAGATTGATTTTCCTAGGTCAGAAAGGAAAAAGGAAATTTTCTGTTACAATTAGACTGGTTTATAACCACTTTCTGTCTTTCCTTTCAATCCACTTGTGGACAAGGACACACCACAGGACCGAACGTGCTTCCCTGGGAATCAATAGTGCTGTGAGTATTGCTTTGTCAAAGAGGGAGAGAATACTATTTTCAATAAAGTTTTGCTTTTCTCCATAATAAACATATATAGCTAGCCTTGATGCCTTGAAGTCTTGAAGTAAATTCCAATAGGTAGATTTCTGTCTCATGCAGAAAAGTTGTAACAATGGCCTAGACATGGAGTTTCCTAAAGAGAGAAGTCTTTATTCTCTGCCCCTTACCCAGAACCATCAATCCTTGGCATGAGTTTCAGACTGGCTCTCTTTACTTGCATTCCAGCTCAGTACAGCCCCCCAAGTAGTGATTCTGGATGCTCTTCCCTTTGTGGATCTATAGGTTATATACGGGTTGCCTCTGCTTTAAGGGTGTACAACCATTGGGATTCTTCAAATTTACTCCATGATCAAAGTCTTGAAAAACGGAAATTGTCCTCCACCAACAATTATAAAACAAAACATGATGAAAAACTTTGGGGATGGATAAGGGTGATGGCTGAACAACATGATGGGCAGAATTAACATCACTGAACTGTACAGGTCAAGATTGGTGAAATGGTGAATGTTTTGTAGCATATATATTTACCACAATTAAAAAAACAGCAACAACAAAGTGAAGCGTGGGGATATTTTGTCCTTAGCTCAAATCCAGAGCAGAAAATAAATTCATAAGCACTGTTCTCTTTTTCTTCTTCTGAAACTATGAAAAGTGTAAGAAAAATACAGTACTTATAGCTCAAAAGGAAAAAAATAAATGACAGCTCAATCTCAAAGCCACGGAGCATGAAATGAGCTAAGGAAGCTAACTGTACGCAGTACACCCTGGGGAAGCTAGAAGCACAATCAGGACATAGTAAGAAACAGTGTACCCCTGATTCGGGAAAGGTGGGGCAGAAAGCCTCCCATGGAGCAGAACTCACATAAAGAAAGGCTAGAAGCAGCAGTAGACTCTGAGACAAATTATTCAGTGAACAGTCCTCTGTTATGACATGTCTGCAGCATCTGAAATATAAGCGATAGTAGCACACATAAATGGAAGCACGTATCAGTCTACACAGACTTATAAGTACCTGGAGACACAGGAACAACAAGCTACGCAGTTGATATAATTGTTTTTAAAGTATCTTTTAGGGTTTATTTTGTACTAAACTCTGTGTTAGGCCCTATGGATATATTGCTGCCCTCAAAGGGCTTAAAGTCTATGTGGGATGCCAAGTAAAGAGGAAATACAATTCTGTAAGTGTCCAGATATAGATACTCATGAGGTATTATGGATGCATGTAAGGTTAGCTCCTAAAATAGGCTGGCATGGAGAGTCAGGGACAGCTTCCCATGGAGGTGCTCCTAATCTGAGACCTAAAAGTCAGATAGAACTCAGCCAAATAATGGAGATAGTAGGGAAGGGTACTCAGCAAAGGGAACAGCACTTGCAAGGACTAGGAGGCAAGAGAGAGGATGGAACTTTCAGGACTAGAGCAGGGGTCAGCAAACTCTTTCTGTAAATGATTAGATAGTAAATATTTCAGGCTTTATGGGCCGTATGGTTTCTGTCACAGCTACTCAATTCCACCACTGTAGCACAAGAGCAGCCACAGACAATACATGAATGAGTGGCCATGGCTGTGTTCCTGAAAAACTTTATTTACAAAACTAGGCAGGGGCCATAGTGTGCTGACTTCTGAACTACAGTAATCTGATTAGGGAGCATCGAATGTGGAGGGAAGAATGAAAATGGCAAAAGACCAAACTGCAAAGGTAGGTAAGACCAGATCATCAATGGCTTTGAATGTCAAGCTAAGGAGTTTGGATATTACCCTCAAGGTTCTCAGGAATGACATGTCAGAATTGTGTTCTAGAATGGTCATCCATGCAACAACTTGGAATATGGCTGTGTTTAATCCTGAAGAAAGGTGACTGCATAAATTAAAGTAGCCTCAGATAACCTGGAAAGAAAGGAACAAATTGGAATTAAGGAGATAAAGGAAGCCCTGGTGGCATAGTGGTTAAGTGCTATAGCTGCTAACCAAAAGGTCAGCAGTTGGAATCCACTTGGTGCTCCTTAGAAACTCCATGGGGCAGTTCTACTCTGTCCTATAGGGTTGCTATGAGTTGGAATCAACTCGATGGCAACAGGTTTGTTTTTTTTGTTTTTTAAGGAGGTAAAATTAACAAGACTTAGCGACCAATTGAGGTATCCCTGGGTGATGCAAACAGGCACTACTAACAGAAAGGATGGCAGTTCAAGTGCACCAAGAGGCACCTCAGAAGACAGGTCTGGTGATCTACTTCTGGAAAAATCAGCCACTGAAAACCCTGTAGAGCACAGTTCTACTTGGACACACATGGGTTTGCCATGAGGAGTAACTGGGTTTGTGTGTTCATTTGTTTTGGTGAGTAGTTAATATAGGGAAATGAGGAGGAATATCATATGACCCTATGCATTGTCACTTTTCTACAGGAAAAACAGTCAAGAGTGTACAATTAAATTTTGATAAGCATATAGACAACAGTGTTCAGTCCAGTATTTTAAATTCTATATAACCTTAGTTTCCTAAGATTCCTCGTTGTGTTTCTCTGAATATTGCTGTCCTGCTAATTCAAGACCTCTAAGCTCCTCAAAATCTCACAAAACGTCACGTATACTCATGACCCAGTCCAATCGGCTGTCCAGGCAGCTGCCCTGGTTCCTGTCACATCTCTTGCTCTGCATCTTTCTGGTGGACATGGCTGCTACTTCCCTGGGAGCCACTGCTCTTGCCTGGTAATGCCACTCCTGCCAGCACCATTTCTATCAACACTACTGCTGCTGCTCCTGTGCCCTCCTGATGCAAACCCAGGCAAGTTCCTTACAAGACTAGAGAGAGAGGGTAGGTCTCTCCCTCTATGAGCCCCGCTTTCTCACCTAGATAGCACAGCAGTGCTGACTGTCACAAGGATTTCAAAAGAGCTCATTCAGCCATCGGCTGCACCCCCTTTCTCCAGAAAGCATATTTCAGGGAGGTCGGCTGACACCATGCTAACCCCACATGCACACACTCAGACACACGCAGACACACACACACATTTGCCCATGCTAGCAACTCCCTCACTCAAGATTCTCCCCTCCAAAAACATGGAGAATCCATCATGTTCAGCTGACTCGCAGGAGGCCTGCCCCACCTGTGAGGTTATCAGATGTGCCAGGACAACCCTGAATCCCAGCTTTGGCTCTTTGTGGAGTCTCTGTTCTACCTCCATTCCCACAAACATTGATCCTTATCTGGAATGCATTTCCCCTTGCCTACCCCATGTTCCTTTCCTATTTAACTTCTCTAGGACTCACCTTTGGAGAACAGTGATGATTCGGTGGTAGAATTCTTGTTTTCATGTGAGACGCTCAGGTTTGCCAGGTCAATGCACCTTCTGTGCAGCCGCCACCCGTCTCTCAGTGGAGGCTTGTGTGTTGGCTGTGATGCTGAACAGGTTTCAGCAGCACTGTGCATGGGGTCCCCCTGAGTCGGGGGCCAACTCCATGGCAGGTAACAGTAAGATTCAGCTTAGCACCTCCTTCTCTAAAAATCCTCCTTTACTCCCTACCAAGGTAAGGGGTCCCTTCTGTGCGCTCCCAAAATAATCTGTGCACAATGCCACACTTTCACTCACAGGCTATGTTGTGATTATTATATGTGACCCCTTGCCCTGTCCATAAACTCCTTAAGTGTCTAACAGGACTTGTAATATAGTAAGCTCTGAACGAATGCTCGTGGAATTAATAAGCATAATTCTCCAAACTGTGGGATGTTTAGCCCTTGCAAATTTTATATTGGGCTGGAAAAACTGCCACTCTCCATGTGGGGAATGAAGATAATTCCCCATCTGTCCTATACAGAGAGACCAGGTTCATGGTCAGTTATACTGGTCATTAGTACAAGTTTAAAAGCTGTCTGTTTCTTTAATTTCATAGAGCTTGTGGCATTACAGACAAAGAAAAATCCTTCCCTGGTCTAGAAAAAGGGTAGGAGAAAAAGGAAGTAGTTTCTCCCCTAAGCACTCAGAGAATTACTGCTTTCTCATAGGGGGAAAAACTTATGAAACATATCAATGAACTGTGAGCTGCCTCTTTCATGCAAAGTGTCCTGGGTACGTACTTTGAAAATTGTGCAATTCATTTCACAGTAATTTACCTTAACCATATCAAATGAAAACCATATGAAAAAATATCCTAAATAAAAGGAAAGGAGATTTACTATTTCCTAGTGAATATTAGGAAGCATCAAAAGAAGATGGAAGGAATACAGAGAGTCATTATACCAAAAAGAATTAGTCGATATTCAGCCATTTCAAGAGATGGCATATGATCAGGAATCGATGGTACAAGACAGAAGAGGTCCAAGCTGCTCTGAAGGCATTGGCGAAAAACAAGGCTCCAGGAACTGATGGAATATCAATTGAGATGTTTCAACACACAGATGCAGCACTGGAGGTGCTCACTCATCTATGCCAAGAAATATGGAAGACAGCTTTCTGGCCAATTGACTGGAAAAGATCCATATTTATGCCTCTTCCCAAGAAAGGTGATCCAGCCGAATGTGGAAATTATAGAACAATATCATTAATATCACACTCAAGAAAATTTTGCTGAAGATCATTCAAAAACAGCTGCAGCAGTATATCAACAGGGAACTGCCAGAAATTCAGGCGGGTTTCAGAAGAGGACATGGAACCAGGGATATCATTGCTGATGTTGGATGGATCCTGGCTGGAAGCAGAGAATACCAGAAGAATGTTTACCTGTGGTTTATTGACTATGCAAAGGCATTCGACTGTGTGGATCATAACACACTATGGATAACATTGCGAAGAATGGGAATCCCAGAACACTTAATTGTGCTCATAAGGAACCTTTACATAGATCAAGAGGAAGTTGTTCAGACAGAACAAGGAGATACTGATCGGTTTAAGGTCAGGAAAGGTGTGCATCAGGGTTGTATTCTTTCACCATACCCATTAATCTGTATGCTGAACAAATAATCCAAGAAGCTGGACTATATGAAGAAGAATGGGGCATCAGGATTGGAGGAAGACTCATTAACAACCTGCGTTATGCAGATGACACAAACTTGCTTGCTGAAAGTGAAGAGGACTTGAAGCAGTTACTAATTCAAAGACCGCAGCCTTCAGTATGGACTGCACCTCAACATTAAAAAAAAAAAATTTTTTTTTTTAAACAAAAATCCTCTCAACTGGACCAATGAGCAACATCATGATAAATGGAGAAAAGATCCAAGTTGTCAAGGATATCATTTTACTTGGATCCACAATCAACAGCCATGGAAGTAACAGTCAAGAAATCAAAAGACGCATTGCATTGGGTAACTCTGCTGCAAAGGACCTCTTCAATATGCCGAAGAGCAAAGATGTCACCCTGAAGACTAAGGTGTGCCTGACCCAAGCCATGGTATTTTCAATCGCATCATATGCACATGAAAGCTGGATAATGAATAAGGAAGACCGATGAAGAGTTGACGCCTTTGAATTGTAGTGTTGGCGAAGAATATTGAATATACCATGGACTGCCAAAAGAACCAACAAATCTGTCTTGGAAGAAGTGTGGCCAGAATGCTACTTAGAGGCAAGGACGGCGAGACCGCATCTTACGTACTTTGGACGTGTTGTCAGGAGGGATCAGTCCCTGGAGAAGGACATCATGCTTGGCAGAGTACAGGGTCAGCGGAAGAGAGGAAGACCCTCAATGAGGTGGATTGACACAGTGGCTGCAACAATGAGCTCAAGCATAACAACTATTGTAAGGATGGTGCAGGACCGAGCAGTGTTTAGTTCTGTTGTGCATAGGGTCGCTATGAGTCGGAACCAACTCGACGGCACCTAGCAACAACAACAACAACAACAGTGAGTATTAGTAGAACAAAAGGAAATCTCTCAGCCTATGAATTTTATATACAAATACAATGTTTTAATTGGTTTGAAAAGATAGAAAGTTTTGGTAGGACTATACTTTCCAGAATTTCCAATTTGTTATCCTTAGCATTCACTATCCTTTTCACTTTTTTAGGATGGCATCTACAGGTCTTTATTCAACAAACCTTTATTAGGTACTCACTATATACCAGAGGAGTCCCTGGGTGATGTAAATGGTTAACGCACTTGGCTACTAACCAAGAGGTTGAAAGTTTGAGTCCACGCAGAGATGCCTCAGAAGAAAGGCCTGGTGGTCTACTTCTAAAAAATTAGCCACTGAAAACCATACGGAGCACAGTTTTACTCTGACATACTTGGGGTCTCCATGAGTCAGAGTTAGTGTGATATCTGGTACCTATATCAGGCCCTGATTCAGCTGACCTTGGAATTTTGCATTAAAGTTTATTACATTTCCTGATTTACTAAGCAGTTTTTCCCATTTAATTTTGAACATTTTTGAGTGTCCTTTAAAAAAATGTATGGGAAGTACGACTCGGAAGTATATGCTTACAAAAAAAAAAAAAAAAAAATCTGTTCTATTATATAAGCAGTATCTCACCATTAATATAATGGCAATGGTTTTTAGTGATATAAATATATAGGTTATAACATAAACCAGAGACTACATCAGCCTGACACTGGAAAAACTAGTTGGTGACTGGCTACCACCAATCACTGCCCTGACAGGGAACACAACAGAGAATCCCTGATGGAGCAGGAAAACAGTGGGATGTAGACCTAAAATTCTCATTAAAAAACCAAACTTAATAGTCTGACTGAGACTAGAGTGACCCCAGAGGTCACAGTTCCCAGACCCTTTGTTAGCCCAAGACTGGAACCATTCCCAAAGCCAACTCTTCAGACAGGGATTTGACTGGATGATAACACAGAAAATGATACTGGTAAGGAGTAAGCTTCTTGGCTCAAGTAGACACAGGAGACTATGTGGGTAAATGGCCATTATATACAACTGTTTATTTAAATAATCATATGGATTATTGACAGATAAACCACTAGATTTAAAAACGATTGTTTTTATAGTTGTGTAAGTGTAAAAAAATAATGCCGTTTCATTATTCAAGGGTACTTAATACTTTCAAAGTCCATTAAAAGCCAGTTTGCTAACAAAGGGGCAAGCCAAACCATCACTATGAAGGGGGCCCTGTGTGTGTACGTGCATGTGTGTGTCCGTGTATGTGTGGGTGGGAGTCCTGAAGAACCCAGAATCCTCCCTTTTTCTTCCCAAATTATACTCAAACGAATTGTAAAATTTCTGAGATGCTCCTTTCTTTTTCTGTTTTTCTAGAACATCAAGGGACATGAGAAATGGCACAGCAATCACAGAGTTCATTCTCATAGGCTTTCCTGATATCCAAGGACTACAAATCCCTCTCTTCATAGTGATCTTTCTCATCTACATATTAACCCTTGGAGGCAATGGGCTCATTATCATCATTGTCTGGGCTGAGCCCAGGCTACAAATTCCAATGTATTTCTTCCTTTGCAACTTGTCCTTCCTTGAGATCTGGTACACCACCACGGTCATCCCCAAACTGCTAGAAACCTTTGTGGTAGCAAGAACAGTTATTTGCATTCCCTACTGCCTGCTGCAGGCCTTCTTCCACTTCTTCCTGGGCACCACTGAGTTCCTCATTCTCACTGTTATGTCTTTTGACCGCTACCTGGCCATCTGCAAGCCCCTTCACTACCCTACCATCATGACAAGCAACCTCTGCTTGTGGCTGGCCCTCAGCACCTGGATGACAGCCTTCACCATTGTCTTTTGTCAGATGCTGCTGCTCATCCAGCTGCCATTCTGTGGCAACAACATCATCAATCATTTCTACTGTGATATTGGTCCCATCTTGAAAGCAGCCTGCACTGACACCACCTTTTTGGAGCTCCTGGGTTTCCTAGCAACGATCTCTGTGATCCCAGGGTCACTCTTCTTTACAACGATTTCTTATATTTGCATACTGTCCACCATCCTACAGATTTCTTCAGCCACTGGCCGCCAGAAAGCTTTCTCTACCTGTGCCTCTCACCTGACAGTTGTCTCCCTACTCTACGGAGCTGTTCTGTTCATGTACCTAAGACCCACAACACACTCCTCCTTTAACATTAATAAGGTGGTATCTGTGCTAAATACTATCCTCACCCCCCTTCTGAATCCCTTTATTTATACCATTAGAAACAAGGAGGTGAAAGGAGCACTAAGGAAAACAATGGCTTGTGCAAAGGTTCGTCATCAATCGAAAAATGTGCAACACAGCCCATAGTTTTAATTGGGGTGCTTAAGGAGCATTTTAAGTCCACCAGAGAATCAGTTCTAGAAGCTGGAAATGCCAGAGTTAGAGAAGCCTATCCAAGCCCTATAGTGATGTTTCTAACACCTGAGCATCAAGACTGACAGAAGTTACAAGAAGACATCCAGGGAGTCAGGCATTAGATCCAATATCCTATACCAATTTGAAACACCAAGGTCCAAAAACACATGGAGTCTGTTGTCTACCCCCAGTGCCAGGAGAAGCCACAGAAACATGACAGAGCTTGAGACTTCACATTGCACCCTACTGGTTCTTGGGTTTCTAGAGTCCAAATGTTCTTACAAAATGTATATAGTCCACCTTTCTCCAAGAAAGTAAGGAAGCACACAGGGCTCATCCAAACAATATTAACAACCAACTACTCAGATCCCTTGATATTAATTATTTTTCTACTATCAGTGCCTTGAATGACAAGGTTGAGCTCATAGTTAGATCTGAGTCAAATCCTGGCTTGACACTGAGTTAATTTATTCCTGGAAATGTACATGTTTAAGTAAAACAATATTTTCATGATGTGTTCCACAGGATATTAATTATTAACAACAGGATCTGTTACTCAGACTTAAGGTTAAGCAGGTTCCTTCACTATAGAACTTCTCAGGAGCCTTTAAAACCATGTTGAAGAAAAATTTTTCATGTCTCATATGTGTGATGGTTAATTTTACGTGTAAAATTTTGTTTGGTAAAACACTAGTCTAGTTGCTGTTATAAAGAAATTACACATGATTAAATCAGTTGGTCTTAAGGAGAGCAGATTACCTTCTATTATATGAATGGGTCTCATTCAATCAGTTGAAGATCTTAAGTGCAAAAAAGGAGTTTCTCTAAGGTGTGTTCTTCCCCCAGATTATAAACAGGTATTTTTCCAGAACACTCTTAGTCTTCACTCTTCTCATTGCCTGACCTACAAATTTTTGGACATGACTGCAACAGTCTCCAGGCTGTAGCCTGACCTATGGATTTTGTACTTACCAGCTCACCACAATCTTACTTCTCAATCTCTGTCTCTTTCTCTGACTCAGTCTTACTCTCTCTCTATCTCTCTCTCTTTCTCTCTCTATATATACACACATGTATATATGTATACATTTATATATACATATATATACACCTGTTCCTCACTTTCAAACCCTGGTGGTGTAGCGGTAAAGAGCTATGACTGCTAACCAAAAGGTCCACAGTTTGAATCCACCAGGTGCTTCTTAGAAGCTCTATGGGGCAGTTCTACTCTGTCCTATATGGTTGCCATGAGTCAGAATCGACTCAACGGCAATAGGGTTGGTTTGGCTTTGCTTATTCCTCACTTATTGACTATGTCATTATCCAAAATTTCACATTTTTGAAATAGTATAAAATCTATCTGAATATTTTGCTTATTAACTACATACACTTGGCAGTAACAAACACCAAGGTGTGAGGCAAGAATAACACTGGCTCTGATGGTTACGGTTATGTGTCAACGCGGCTTCACCATAATTCTCAGTAGTTTGGCAGTTATGTAACAATGCAATTTGGCCATTATGTAATGAAGTGTTCATCCACCATTTTATGATCTGATGTGGTCATCCTCCATATTTTTGGAATGCCAATTTTTGCATAAAGACCTGGTCTTTAGAACATAACCATGTCAATAAGTGAGAAGTGGGTGTATACACTTTGTTGTTGTTAGATGCCAGTGAGTTGGTTCTGATTCATAGCAACCATATGTACAACAGAATGAAATACTACTGGGTCCTGCACCACCCTCACAATCGTGTTATGCTTGAGCCCATTGTTGCAGCCACTTTGTCAATCCATCTCATTGAAGGTATTCCTCTTTTTCGCTGACCCTCTTTGTTACCAGGCATGATGTCTTCCTCCAGGGAATGGCCCCTCCTGATAATACGTCCAAATTATGTGAGATGAAGTTTCACCATCCTTGCTTCTAAGGAGCATTCTGGCTACACTTCTTGCAAGATAGATTTGTTTATTCTTTTCGCAGTCCAAGCTATATTCAATATTCTTCAACAGCACCAAAATTAAAAGGCATTAATTCTTCTTCCATCTTCCCTGTTCATCGTTAAGTTTTTGCATGCATCTGAAGCGACTGAAAATACCGTGACTTGGGTCAGGCACACTTTAGTCTTCAAAGTGAGATCTTTGCTTTTTAACACTTTAAGGAGGTCTTTTGCAGCAGATGTGCCCAATGCAACATGTTTGATTTCCTGACTGCTGCTCCCACGGGCATTGATTGTGGATCCAAGTAAAATGAAATCCTTGACAACTTCAATCTTTTCTGTTTATCATGATGCTGTTTATTGGTCCATTTGTGAAGAGTTTTGTTTTCTTTATGTTGAGGTGTAATCCATACTGAAGACTGTGGTCTTTGATCTTCATCAGTAAGTACTTCAAGTCCTCTTCACTTTCAGCAAGCAAGGTTGTGTCATCTGCATATTGCAGGTAGTTTATGAGCCTTCCTCCAATCCTGATGCCCATTCTTCTTCATATAGTCCAGCTTCTCAGATTATTTGTTCAGCATACAGATTGACTAAGTATGTTGAAAGGATACAACCCTGACAAACACCTTTCCTGACTTTAAATCACACAATATCCCCTTGTTCTGTTCGAACGACTACCTCTTGATTTATGTACAGGTTCGTCATGAGCACAATTAAGTGTTCTGGAATACTCATTCTTTGCAATGTTATCCACAATTTGTTATGATCCACATAGTCGAATACCTTTGCAAAGTCAATAAAACACAGGTATTCTCTGCTTTCGGTCTAGATCCATCTGACATCAGCAATGATATCCCCGGTTCTATGTCCCCTTCTGAATCCAGCTTGAATTTCTGGCAGTTTCCTGTTGACATACTGCTGCAGCCACTTTTGAATGATCTTCAGCAAAATTTTACGTGCATGTGATATTAATGATATTGCTCAATAATTTCCACATTTGATTGGATCACGTTTCTTGGGAATAGGCATAAATACAGAACTCTTCCAGGGGGTTGGCCAGGTACCTGTCTTCTAAATTTCTTGACATAGTCAAGTGAGCCCTTCAAGTGCTGCACCTGTTTGCTGAAACATTTCAGTTGGTATTCTATCAATTCCTGGAGCCTAGTTTTTTGCCAGTGCCTTCAGTACAGCTTGGACTTCTTCCTTCAGGAAGTTGGTTCCTAATCATATGTTACCTCCTAAAATGGTTGAACATTGAGCAATTCTTTCTGGTACAGTGACTCTGTGTATTCCTTCCATCTTCTTTTGATGCTTCTGCATTATTTAATATTTTCCTTGTAGAATCCTTCAATATTACAACTCGAGGCTTGAATCTTTCCTTCAGTTCTTTCAGCTTGAGAAATGGCAAGCATGTTCTTCCTTTTTGG
The DNA here is from genome assembly GCF_030014295.1 of Loxodonta africana. Taxonomy (NCBI): domain Eukaryota; kingdom Metazoa; phylum Chordata; class Mammalia; order Proboscidea; family Elephantidae; genus Loxodonta; species Loxodonta africana. The sequence continues at coordinate 72,735,156 of NC_087356.1, forward strand.
TTTTCTACCTCCAGGTCTTTGCACATATCACTCTCATACTTTGTCTTCTCAAGCCCCTCTTTGAAATCTTCTATTCAGCTCTTTTACTTCCTCATTTCTTCTTTACACTTTAGCTACTTTACATTCAAGAGCAAGTTTCAGAGTCTTTTCTTTCTTTCCTGTATTTTTAATGACCTCTTGCTTTCTTCATATATGATGTCCTTGATGTCATTCCACAACTCCTCTAGCCTTCCATCATTAGTGTTCAAAGCGTCAAATCTGTTCTTAAGATGATCTCTAAATTCAGGTGGGATATACTCAAGGTCATATTTTGGCTCTCGTGGAGTTGTTCTAATTTTTCTCAGCTTCAGTTTGAACTTGCCTATGAGCAATTGATGGTCAGTTCTGCAGTCAGCCCCTGGCGTTGTTCTGACTGATAATATTGAGCTTTTCCATTGTCTCTTTCCACGTACGTAATCGATTTGATTCCTGTCTATTCCATCTGGCAAGGTCCACGTGTATAGTCACCACTTATGTTGTTGAAAAAAGTTATCTGCAATGAAGAAGTTGTTGGTCTTGCAAAATTCTATCATGCGACCTCTGGCATCATGTCTATCACCAACACCATATTTTCCTACTACCAATCTTTCTTCTTTGTTTCTAACTTTTGCATTCCAATCATAATTATCAATGTACCTTGATTGCATTTTGATCAATTTCAGACCACAGAAGTTGATAAAAATCTTCAATTTCCTCATCATTGGCATTAATGGTAGGTGCATAAATTTGAATAATAGTCATATTAACTGGTCTTCCATGTAAGCATATGGATGTTATCCTGTCACTGGCAGCATAATACGTCAGGAAAAATCTTGAAATGTTCTTTATGATGATGAATGTAAGGCCATTCCTTTTCAATCTGTCATTCCCAGCATAGTAGACCATATGATTACCTGATTCCAAATGGCCTGTACCAGTCCATTTAAGCTCACCAGTGCCTAGGATATTGATCATTATGCAGTTCATTTCATTTTTTTAAAACTTCTGGTTTTTCTAGATTCATGCTCCATACATTCCACATTACAACTATTAATGGATGTTTGAAGCTGTTTCTTCTCATTTTAGTTTGCGCCACCTTAGCAAATGAAGGTCCCGAAAATTTGGCTCCATCCACATCATTAAGGTTGACTCTAATTTGAGGAGGCACCTCTTCCCCAGTAGTATTTTGAGTGCCTTCCAACCTGGGGGGTGCTCATCTTCCGGCACTGTACTGTACCACCAAATGTCCCAGTGATATTCATAAGGTTTCCACCGTTCAGTTTTTTCAGAGGTACACCACCGGGTCCTACTTCCTAGTCTGTCTTAGTCTGGAAGCTCCACTGAAACCTGTCCATCATGGGTGACCTTACTGGTATTTGAATTACCAGTGGCATAGCTTCCAGTATCACAGCAACATGCAAGCCACCACATTACAACAAACTGACAGTAGCATGAGGCATATACACTTATATTTATACTTACATTTTATATTTCATTGGTTCTGTTTTTCTAGAGAACCCTGAGACGATATGAAGGCAATGGATTTCAGTTTGGTTATTCTAAGTGCAGAACCAACAATTTTCCTAACAATTAGTTCTTTGCTCTTCATGAAATAGCGTTAAGGAAACAACATACCAATTCCTTCCATCTCCACTACCCTTTAGTCCATCTCTCACATGACCTACAATAACACCTTCCTAAATGACTGCTGCACATTCACTCTTGGATCCCTCCATTCTCACCAGTGGCCAGAAGGATCTTAGAAAAACATACATCTAATCATGTCACTTAATTAATTAAAACCCTTCTACGGCTTCCCGTCACTCTTGGACCCTTCCATTCTCATAAGTGGCCAGAAGGATTAGAAAAATGTATATCTAACCATGTCAAAAAAAAAAAATTTTTTTTTTTTTTAATCATGTCACTTAATTAAAATCCTTCTGTGGCTTCCCATTAACTTTAGCAGATAATGCTTAATTTGATCTATAAGACCCTTGGTCTATCGGATCTGCTCTCTATCCACAATTTCAGGCCTGCTTCACATCATCTCTATTGCTGTCTGGCCTCTGCCATAATAGCCTTCTGTCAGCTTCTCTAATATCCCTAGTTCTTTCTCCTCTCAAGGCCCTACTATATGCTATTTCCCATTACCTGAAGTATTCTTTCCTACCCATCCTACCTCCCATCCCTTACCCCAATCTAATTCTGTCAAGTTAATTCCTAGTCATTCTTCACAACTCAGCTCAAATATTACTACTTAAAAGAGTTTTCCCTATCGCCTGTCTACCACCACCTCTAGGATTAGGACCCCCAAGTTACAAGCTCTCATAGCACCCTGTACTTCCCCCTTTGTAGAACTTACCATAATCATAATGAATTTATTGCACAAATTATGTCAACTCAGTTTCCTTTCTCCCAAATTCTTCATGCCACACGCACACACACACACACACACACTCATACCACATGAAAGTTAGCTCCATGAGGATAGATATTATGTCTTTTTTGTTCTCCACTCTATTCCCTATACTTCTGTAATAGACTTATGGGATGGTAAGTCAGGTGTGATGAAAGAAAGAGAAGTTGGAAGGCCATGGAAAGTGCTAGGTTCATTATAATCACAGTCAGGGAGGCACAGTATGCCATGATATAGGACTGTCACAGGGGGTTGCACCTAGGAACAAGCTTACAATAAGCTAGAGTTGTAGGAGAGGACTTATGTATGGCAAACAGAGTGGGGTAAACCAGGTTTTGTGGACTTACTGGGTATTGGGCATTCTGAATAATTCTTCAAGCTCAGAGAGCATAGAGGCTGTCCCTATTTGTTGGGCTTTTAGCCCTGGGCCAATTACAATGGGTGCATAGTGGCCCAGAAGTGTGAGAACCTGATAAAGGGAGTGGTTGGAGAATGGTCTTAATCAGCTCCTTAAGAAGGGGATAATTGGCCTCCAGCCAGAGCCTCAAATCTCTCAACACAGCATTTTAAGAAAATGGTTTTGTAATACCAAGAACAGTGTCTTGCAAGAGTAGCTGTTCAATAAATTCATTGATGAACAAATGAATAAACTATTGAAGAATCAGATTAAGTAGACTGACAGCACAGGTCTTACATATGTATTACTCCTCTATAGTTCCATTGTATAAACATACCACACTCCATGTTTTCAAAGCAGAAATTATTTACTACAACAATATTAAGATTATAATTCCCAACTTATACCATTCACAAAAATTAGTTAAAAATATAAACATAAAAAGCATAGTAGAAGAAAACATAGGAGGATGCCTTTATGAACCTTGGTGCAGAAAGGTGTTCTTAAAGAAGACTCAAAATCCAAAGCAACTGTGAAAAACATTGTATCAAATTTGAAACTTTAATACTATAGACAAAGTTAAAATATAAGCTATAAAACTGGAGAAACTATTTACAATGTATATGCCAAGAGATTAGTATCTAGAACACATAAAGGATATCTAACAGTAAATAAGAAAAACACAAATGACCCAATAGAAAAATTACAAATTACCAACCTACATATTAAGGGTATCCAGCCTCACTGTTAATCATTGGAGCCCTGGTGGTACAGTGGTTAAGCACTGGGCTGCTAAACAAAAGGTCAGCAGTTTGAATCTACCAGCCACTCCTTGGAAACCCTATGGGGCAGTTCTACTCTGTCCTATAGAGTTGCTATGAGTTGGAATTGATTCGATGGCAGAGTTTTTTTTTGTTTGTTTGTTTTGTTTTTATTAACTAGAGAAATGCAAATTAAAACATTAACATCGACTTTTTACTCATCAGATTGGCCAGAATTTAAGAGTTTGGCAACATTAACAATGGCACAGATATTGGGAAAAGATTCTCATACACTCCTATTAGGAGTGTAAACTGGTACAGTCATTTGGGAGGACAATTTGGCAACAAACTACTAAATGTGCACACACTTTGACCCACCAATATGTTTTTTCAGTATCTGCCCCAGAGTAACATTTACATATATGTGCAAATATGTTCATTATAGCACTGTTTGTGATAGCAATAATTGTAAACTACTTATATGTTATCAACAGGACAATGGCCAAAGAAACTGTGGGTTATTCAGACTATTAGAATGCTATGCAGAAAATAAAATGAATAGGAGAGGTGGAGACAACACGGCACTATAGACAGAAGCACCATGTTGTCCCTCTACAGCAAAGACCAAAAAGCTCAGTAAAACAGATAGGACCATCAATCCTGGAATCCTAAGCATCAAATGGAGCATAAAGAACTCAGTCAAGAACTGAACGGAAGAAGAAACTGACAGAGAACAGAGAATGAGATCTATAGAGTGGAGGTCCCCTACCAGCTAACGTGACACAGATTCACCATCTTGGACCACAGCCACCAAAAACCATGGACAGGGAGTATAGGGAGGCAACTTCATGAAGCTCCCAACAGGCAACAGAGCACCCGGTAACCAAAGAAACATGCTTTCTTACCTCCATGTTCCTTTCCTGTATGCAGCCTCCACCGCTTTTCAATGTCCCATGGTCGCTTGACCAGAGAGACACCAGCTCACTGCTACCCAGGTCCACCAGCAGCTGGCTCTCCCAATGTCATATTTTTTATTTTTATCTTTTTGTTATTGTTTTTTGTTTCTTCTCTCTCTCTCTCCCACTTTCTTCTCTCCAGCCCAACAAATCCCTTGTGCTACGCCTATCCCTTCTGCACAGGCTGTGCTGCACTGCTTAACCCAAGAGCCACCAGCACAGTCTCCCTCATTTCATGACGCCCCCACAGGCCAACTCCCTCAGTGCCATATTTTTTATTTTTCTTCATCTTTTCCCTTTTCCTTCTCCCTTCCACCTAGGTCCTGCGCTTCCTCCACCCCTTTCTGAGAGGCTGTGCCATGCAGACCAGAGACAGAAATACCAGTTCACCACCACCCTGATTCTACTCGCCCCAGTGGCCAACTCTCTCAGCACCATATTCGCTTTTGTGGTGTTGTTGTCATTTTTCTAGTTTTTGTTTGTTTCTTCTCTCTCTTTCCCTTCTTTCCTTTCCTTTCTCCTGCCCACCTAGTCCCAGGTACTGTCCATGCCTCTTCTCAACAGGCCATGCCACACTGCTCAGCTAGAAAGCCACTGGCACATGACCTCCTCAGGTCTGCCCTGCCCCCACCTGCCAAATTCCACCATCCTGCCATTTTATTTACTTTTTTCTTTTTTCTTTTTTTGCTTCTGTTTCTAACCACTTAGCTCCACACATCACATCCTCTCCCCTCCCTCCTGCCTATATGCACCAAATTGAAAGCAGTAAACACACCTGTTGATAATCACACTGAACATAAATGGCTTAAATGCACCCATAAAGAGACAGAGTGACAGAATGGATAAAGAAAAAAAGAAACAGGACCCATCAATATGCTGTCTACAAAATACACACCTTAAAAACAAAGACATAAATATATTAAAAATCAAAGGATGGAAAAAATACATCAAGCAAACAGCAACCAAATAAGAACAGGAATGGCAGTATGAATCTCAGATAAAATAGACTTTGAGACAAAATCCACCATAAAAGACAAGGCCGGACATTATATAATGATAAAAGGGACAATCCACTGTGATGACATAACCACAATAAATATCTACACACCCAATGACAGGGCTCCAAAATACTTAAACTCTAACAGCACTAAAAAGAGAAAAAGATAGTTCCACAACAATAGTACGAGACTTCAATATACCACTCTTGGTAAAGGACAGAACATCTAGAAAGAAACTCAACAAAGATACAGAAGATCTAAAGGCCACAATCAACCAACTTGACTTAATAGACATATATAGAACACTCCGCCCAACAGCAGTATATATTCTTTTCTAACACACATGGAACATTCTCCAGAAAAGACCACATCATGGGCCACAAAGCAAGTCTCATCAAAGTCCAAAACACTGAGATAAAACAAAGCATTGCCTCTGATCACAACACCATAAAAGTAGAAATTAATAATAGGAAAAGCAAGGGGAAAAAAAATCAAATGAATGGAAACTGAATAATACCTTACTTAAAAACCACTGAGTAATAGAAGAAATCAAAGATGGAATCAAAAAGTTCCTAGAATCAAACAAAAGTGAGAACACATCATACCAAAACCTTTGGGTCACAGCAAAGTCAGTGCTCAGAGGTCAATTTATAGCAATAGGCGCACACATCAAAAAAGAAGAAAGGGACAAAATCAAAACGTTAGCTAGACAACTTGAAAAAATAGAAAGAGAACAGTAAAAGAAACACACAACCACCAGAAGAAAGGAAATAATAAAGATCAGAAGAGAAATAAAAGAAACAGAGAATAGAAAAGCAACAGAAAGACTCAGCAAAACCAAAAGTTGGTTCTTTGAAATGATCAACAAAATCAACAAACCATTGGCCAAATCAACAAAAGGAAAACAGGAGAGGAAGCAAATAACCCAAATAAGAAATGAAATGGGGGACATTACAACACACCAACTGAAATAAACAGATCATAGCAGAGCACTATGAAAAACTACATTTCAACAAATTAGAAAACCTAGAGGAAACAGACAAATTCTTAGAAACACACTACCTAACCGAACTAACAAAACCTGAGGTAGAAAATCTGAAGAGATCCATACCAAAAGATTACTGACAAAGTTCTAATCTCTAAAATCAACAGGAAAACCCAATACTCTGCAACAAAAAGACAAATAATCCAATTTAAAAAAATGGACAGAGGATATGAACAGATACTAACCCTAATTCTAACCCAAAGAAGACATTCAGGCAGCCAACAGACACATGAGGAAATGATCTCAATCACTAGCCATTAGAGAAATGCAAATCAAAACTACCATGAGATACCATCTCACCCCAACATTGCCAGCATGAAACAAAAAAACATAATAACAAATGTTGGAGAGGCTGTAGGGAGATTGAAACTCTTATGCACTGCTGGTGGAAATGCAAAATGGGTACAGCCATTTTGGAAAATGAGATTGCACTTCCTTAAAAAGCTAGAAATATAAATACCACTTGATCCAGCAATTCCACTCCTAGGAATACATCCTAGAGAAATAAGAGCCATCACACAAATAGACATATGCACACCCATGGTCACTGCAGCATTATTCACAATAGCAAAAAGATGAAAGCAACCTAAGTGCCTATCAACAGATGAATGGATAAACAAACTATGGAATATACACACAATGGAATACTTCACAACAATAAAAAATAATGATGAATCTGTGAAACATGTCACAACATGGATGAATCTGGAGGGCATTATGCTGAGTGAAATAAGTCAATCGCAAAAGGACAAATATTGTAAAAGACGACTATTATAAAAATTCACGAGAAGGTTTAAACACAGAAAGAAACAATCTTTGATGGTTATGGGGGGGGGTATGGAGGAAAAAACACTAACTAGACAATAGATAAATGGTAACTTTGGTTAAGAGTAAGACAGTACAGAGTACTGGGGAAGTCAGTACATCTTGACCAAGGCAAAGTCATAGAAGTTTCATAAAAAATAAAAATAAATTTAAAAAAATTTTCCATCAAGTCGATTCCGACCCATAGGGACCCTATAGGACAGAGTAGAACTGCCCCATAAGATTACCAAGGAGCAGCTGGTGGATTCGAACTTCCAAACTTTTAGCTAGCAGTCCCAACACTTAGCCACTTCACCACCTGGGTTCCAGAAGCTTCATAGACACATCCAAACTCCCTGAGGGACTGAATTACTGGGCTGGGGGTTGGAGACCATGGTCTTGGGGGACATCTAGCTCAAATGATATACATAGTTTATAAAGAAAATGCTCTACATCCTACTTTGGTGAGTAGCATCTGCGGTCTTAAAAGCCTGTGAGCGGCCATCTAAGATACTCCACTGGTCTGTCCATCTGAAGCAAGGGAGAATGAAGAAAACCAAAGACACAGGCAAAGATTAGTCCAAAGGACTAATGGACCACAACTACCACAGCCTCCACCAGACTGGGTACCCGGCTATCGCCACCAACTGCTCTGACAGGGATCACAATAGAGGGTCCTGTACAGAGCTAGAGAAAAATGTAGAACAAAATTCTAACTCACACACACACACACACACACACACAAAAGACCAGTCTTACTGGTCTGACAGAGACTGGAGATACCTGAGTTTATGGCCCCTGGACACCTTGTAACTCAGTACTGAAGTTACTCCTGAGGATTGCCCTTTAGCCATAGATTAGACAGGCCTGTAAAACAAACAATAACACACGTAGATCAACCACGTATATGAGACTAAATGGGCACACCGGCTGAGGGCCAAGGAAGAGAAGGCAGGAGGGGACAGAAAAGCTGGATGAATGGAAATGGGGAACTCAAAGTCAAGAAGGGGAGAGTGTTGACTCGTCAAGAGGCTGGCAACCAATGTCACAAAACAACACCTGAATTGTTTAATTAGAAAATTTGCCATGTAAACCTTCACCTAAAGCACAACTAAAAAAAATTTTTTAAGTTAAAAAAATAAAATAAAAAGAATAAGGTAGAAAAGGAGCCCTGGTTGCACAATGGTTAAGCCTTTGGCTGCTAACCAAAAGGTTGGCAGTTCAAACCAACCCAGCTGCTCTGCAGGGGAAAGACCTTGCAATCTGCTTCCATAAAAATTACAGCCAAGAAAATCCTATGGGGCAGTCCTACTTTGTCCCATGGGGTCACTAAGAGTAGAAAATCTGCTCAACGGCACCCAACAACAACATATGTACTATGACGGACATATCTCCAAGGCCCACTGCTAAGAGAAAACAACAAATGGAGGAGTTCAAAATGAGGACACACACATACGCACATGCACACACAAAATAATGCTATATATTTTCTAGTGGCTACATATGTACATGGTATATAAAAGTATAGAATAGGTCTGGAAAATAAATATGCCAGACTCAAGAATAGCTAAATTTTGGTGAGAAAGAGGAGGAAGTCAGGATTGGTAAAAGGTCATTAGCTTTATGTGTAATGCTTTAAATGCTAAGAACATGTTTTGGTATTATTTATGCACTTAATATTTTAAAATGTTAAATGAGATATAGAGAGAAAGCATCTAGCACACAGTACGTTTCCACGAACTGCTTATACCTTTCCCTCCACCAAAAGTGATGAATATCTTGGGTTCAAAACATAGTAATTGGATCCCAGCAATGTGTCACATGAAAATGAAATGTGTAAGATGGTCAAGGAAGAGAAGGTCCTCCATGGCACAGAGAGAGTGAAAAGAAAAATGACAGGTAAAGACAGAAAAGTCACTGACCTAGACGAAAATGAGATCAGGGAAACCAGTTAGCCACTTGCTTTTGTGTACATTGTGACATATGATGGGCCCATGAGTGTCACCAAAACATTTTCAAGGGCTAATTTTTGGAAGTAGGTCATCAGGTCTTTCTTCTGAAGTGCCTCTGAGTGAAATCAAACCACCAACCTTTTGATTTGTAGATGAGCATGTTAACATTTTGCACCATCCAGGGCCTCCTGAGATCAATGAAGACAGTCTCAAAGTAAAGAAATGAAAAGAAATCCTCAAAGAAAAATAGAGAACATGAGAATAACTAATCTCTTACAAACTTCTACTGTGGGCCAATCAGTTCACATGCAATATATCATTAAATTCTCAGAGTAACAGTATTATTATACCCATTTTACAGAATGGACACTGAGGTTCAGAGTGGTGGAAAGACTTGCCCAAGGCCTTGCATCTAAGAATGAATACAGAAGCCAATACTTGAACACAAAGGGGCGCTTTTTTCTACCACGCTTTGAGGACAATGCAAAAAAAAAAAAAAGGATGGAAATGTAAAAATACATAGCCACCAAAATCAAAACAAACAAAAGAAAAAAAAAAAACAGGTAAAAGAAAAAGTCCACACAGGGTGTGTATAAACTGAATGCCCAGAATGTTAATTTATTCACTGGAGAGACCAGGCAGATAGGAAGAATAAGTCTGTGGTTTTTCCACTAGATCCTTCTGCCACGTACAGTGTCAATCTGCACAGAGCACAGGTTGTTGTTAGGTGCCATTGATTTGATTCCGACTCATAGTGACCCCATGGGGAAGGTTCCAGCACAGTGAGGAGGCAGGGCAAGCTGCAGCTTCTGGTTACGGGGATAAAGGCCCCACGTGTTCCATCCTGGTAGGCTCCATGCCAAACCATGTGTCTGTCAGTTTGTCATACTGTGGTGGTTTGTACATTGCTGTGATACTGGAAGCTTTACAACCGGTATATCAAATACCAGCAGGGATACCCTTGTTGGACAGATTTCAGTGGAGCTTCCAAACTAAGACAGACTAGGAAGAAGGACATGGCAGCCTAATTCTAAAAAAAAATTGGACAGAGAAAACCTTATAAATAGGAGCAGAATATTGTCTGATATAATGTCAGAAGATGGGCCCTTCAGGTTCGAAGGCACACAAAAGATGACTAGGGAAGAGCTGCCTCCTCAAAGAAGAGTCAACCTTAATAACATGCATGGAGTTAAGCTTTTGCGACCTTCATCTGCTAATGTGGCATACACAAAATGAGAAGAAGTAGCTGCAAACATCCGTTAATAATCAGAATGTGGAATGTACAAAACATGAATCTAGAAAAATTAGATGTCAAAAATGAAATGGAATGCATAAAGATGAATATCCTAGGCATCAATGAACTGAAATGGGCTGGTATTTGCCATTTTGGATCAGAAGATCATATGGTCTCTTATGCCAGGAATGACAAATTGAAGAGAAATGGCATCACATCCATCATTAAAAAGGACATTTCAAGATCTATCCTGAAGTACAATGCTGTCAGTGATAGGATAATATTCATACACCTACAAGGAAGACCAGTTAATATGGCTATTATTCAAATTTATGCACCAACCCCTAAGGCCCAAGATGAAGAAACTGAACATTTTTACCAACTTTTGCAGTCCGACATTCATCAAACATGCAATCAATATATATCAATAATTATGGCTATTGGAATGTGAAAGTTGGAAACAATGAAGAAGAATTGGTAGCTGGAAAATATGGCCTTGGTGATAGAAATGATGTTGGGGATTGCAAGACAGAATTTTGCAAGACCAATGACTTCTTGATTGCAAATACCTGTTTTCAATAACATAAGAGGCAACTATACATGTGGACTTTGCCAGATGGAATACACAGGAATCAAATTGACTACACCTTGGAAAGAGATGATGGAAAAGCTCAATATCATCAGTCAGAACCACAAGAATCAAACCATTATCTTGACTATATCCCACGCGCATTTAGAAACCATCTCAAGAATAGATTTGAGGACGGAGCCAACATGGTGGACTAGGCAGACGCTACCTCGGATCCCTCTTACAACAAAGACACGGAAAAACAAGTGAATCGATCACATACATAACAATCTACGAACCCTGAACAACAAACACAGATTTAGAGACGGAGAACAAACTAATACGGGGAAGCAGCGATTGTTTCCAGAGCCTGGAGCCAGCGTACCAGTCAGGTACGGCACAAGCACAGAGAGCTGCTCCACCCCCCTGAACTAACCCCGGGAGGGGGACCAGCCGGTTCCGCAGGCGGCGTGGGACGCAGCCGGTAGGAGAAATCCCCGGGAGGCAGTGACTGGTCTTGGAGCAGGAAGAGCAGCATGCCAGCCGGGGAACCGTCCCGCCAGGATTTGGACTGGACGCAGGTATGGCATAAACACGGAGAGCTGCTCCACCCCCCTGAACCAACCGGGGGAAGGGGCCCAGCTGGGTCGCGTGGGCAGCATGGGATGCAGCCGATAGGAGAAGTCCCCGGGAGGCAGCAACTGGTATTGCAGCAGGGAGAACAGCATCCCAGCCGGGACACTCGGTCACGGCACAAGCACGGGGAGCTGCTCCACCCATCTGAACTAACCCCGGGAGGAGGCCCAACTGGTTCGCGGTAGCGGCACGGCCACACGGCTGGAGGGAAGAGAAGTCCCCAGGAGGCAGCAACTGATTTTGGAGTCGAGAGTGCACCGTCCCAGTAGGGGAGCCTTGACGCTGGGCGTGGGGCTGGAAGCGGAGGATCTGACCGTGACTCCAGCGGGCCAGACCCCCCGGGGGCAATCTTCACACAGCCAGCACACATAGGCGACGCGCCCGAGGGAATCTCAGATATAATAGTCATTCCAAGCAAGACAAGCAACTCTGGCTATATTCTGAGGTGCTACTCTCCTATCTCTCTGTTCCCTCCCCCACCCTCCCCAGGCGGCTTCATTAACATCCGAATAGCCTGAGCCAGAGGGAGAACTCTGATAGGGATCGGACTGCATTTTTTTTTTAGCAGATTTTCTGGAAAAACTAATTTCCCAGTGATGGCTCGGAGACAACAATCCATATCAAACCACTTATAGAAGCAGACCATGACAGCTTCTCCAACCCCCCAAACAAAAGAATCAAAATCTTTCCCAAATGAAGATACAATCCTGGAATTATCAGATACAGAACATAAAAAACTAATTTACAGAATGCTTAAAGATATCACAAATGAAATTAGGATAACTGCAGAAAAAGCCAAGGAACACACCGATAAAACTGTTGAAGAACTCAAAAAAATTATTCAAGAACATAGTGGAAAAATTAATAAGTTCCAAGAATCCATAGAGAGACAACATGTAGAAATCCAAAAGATTAACAATAAAATTACAGAATTAGACAACACAATAGGAAGTCAGAGGAGCAGACTCGAGCAATTAGAATGCAGACTGGGACACCTGGAGGACCAGGGAATCAACACCAATATAGCTGAAAAAAAATCAGATAAAAGAATTAAAAAAAATGAAGAAACCCTAAGAATTATGTGGGACTCTATCAAGAAGGATAACCTACGGGTGATTGGAGTCCCAGAACAGGGAGGGGAGACAGAAAACACAGAGAAAATAGTTGAAGAACTCCTAACGGAAAACTTCCCTGACATCATGAAAAACGAAAGGATACCTATCCAAGATGCTCATCGAACCCCATTTAAGATTGATCCAAAAAGAAAAACACCAAGACATATTGTCATCAAACTCACCAAAACCAAAGATAAAGAGAAAATTTTAAAAGCAGCCAGGGAGAAAAGAAAGGTTTCCTTCAAGGGAGAATCAATAAGAATAATTTCAGACTACTCAGCAGAAACCATGCAGGCAAGAAGGGAATGGGACGACATATACAGAACACTGAAGGAGAAAAACTGCCAGCCAAGGATCATATATCCAGCAAAACTCTGTCTGAAATATGAAGGTGAAATTAAGATATTTACAGACAAACACAAGTTTAGAGAATTTACAAAAACCAAACCAAAGCTACAAGAAATACTAAAGGATATTGTTTGGTCAGAAAACCAATAATATCAGATATCAGCACAACACAAGGTCACAAAACAGAACGTCCTGATATCAACTCAAATAGGGAAATCACAAAAACAAATTAAGATTAATTTAAAAAAAAATACACATAACAGGGAATCATGGAAGTCAATATGTAAAAGATCACAATAATCAAAAAGAGGGACTAAATACAGGAGGCATTCAACTGCCATATGGAGAGTGATACAAGGCGATATAGAACAATACAAGTTAGGTTTTTACTTAGAAAAATAGGGGTAAATAATCAGGTAACCACACAAAGCTATAACAACTCTATAACTCAAGATAAAAGCCAAGAAAAACGTAACGACTCAACTAACATAAAGTCAAACACTATGAAAATGAGGATCTCACAATTTACTAAGAAAAACGCCTCAGCACAAAAAAGTATGTGGAAAAATGAAATTGTCAACAACACACATAAAAAGGCATCAAAATGACAGCACTAAAAACTTATTTATCTATAATAACCCTGAATGTAAATGGACTAAATGCACCAATAAAGAGACAGAGAGTCACAGACTGGATAAAGAAACACGATCCATCTATATGCTGCCTACAAGAGACACACCTTAGACTTAGAGACACAAACAAACTAAAACTCAAAGGATGGAAAAAAGTATATCAAGCAAACAATAAGCAAAAAAGAAGAGGAGTAGCAATATTAATTTCTGACAAAATACACTTTAGACTTAAATCCACCACAAAGGATAAAGAAGGACACTATATAATGATAAAAGGGACAATTGATCAGGAAGACATAACCATATTAAATATATATGCACCCAATGACAGGGCTGCAAGATACATAAATCAAATTTTAACAGAATTGAAAAGTGAGATAGATACCTCCACAATTATAGTAGGAGACTTCAACACACCACTTTCGGAGAAGGACAGGACATCCAGTAAGAAGCTCAATAGAGACATGGAAGATCTAACTACAACAATCAACCAACTTGACCTCATTGACTTATACAGAACTCTCCATCCAACTGCTGCAAAATATACTTTTTTTTCTAGCGCACATGGAACATTCTCTAGAATAGACCACATATTAGGTCATAAAACAAACCTTTGCAGAGTCCAAAACATCGAAATATTACAAAGCATCTTCTCAGACCACAAGGCAATAAAACTAGAGATCAATAACAGGAAAACTAGAGAAAAGAAATCAAATACTTGGAAAATGAACAATACCCTCCTGAAAAAAGACTGGGTTATAGAAGACATCAAGGAGGGAATAAGGAAATTCATAGAATGCAACGAGAATGAAAATACTTCCTATCAAAACCTCTGGGACACAGCAAAAGCAGTGCTCAGAGGCCAATTTATATCGATAAATGCACACATACAAAAAGAAGAAAGAGCCCAAATCAGAGAACTGTCCCTACAACTTGAACAAATAGAAAGTGAGCAACAAAAGAATCCATCAGGCTCCAGAAGAAAACAAATAATAAAAATTAGAGCTGAACTAAATGAATTAGAGAAGAGAAAAACAATTGAAAGAATTAACAAAGCCAAAAGCTGGTTCTTCGAAAAAATTAACAAAATTGATAAACCATTGGCTAGACTGACTAAAGAAATACAGGAAAGGAACAAATAACCCGAATAAGAAACCAGAAGGACCACATCACAACAGAACCAAATGAAATTAAAAGAATCATTTCAGATTATTATGAAAAATTGTACTCTAACAAATTTGAAAACCTAGGAGAAATGGATGAATCCCTGGAAAAACACTACCTACCTAAACTAACACATTCAGAAGTAGAACAACTAAATAGACCCATAACAAAAAAAGAGATTGAAATGGTAATCAAAAAACTCCCAACAAAAAAAAAGCCCTGGCCCGGACGGCTTCACTGCAGAGTTCTACCAAACTTTCAGAGAAGAGTTAACCCCACTACTACTAAAGGTATTCCAAAGCATAGAAAATGACGGAATACTACCCAACTCATTCTATGAAGCCACCATCTCCCTGATACCAAAACCAGGTAAAGACATTACAAAAAAAGAAAATTATAGACCTATATCCCTCATGAACATTGATGCAAAAATCCTCAACAAAATTCTAGCCAATAGAATCCAACAACACATCAAAAAAATAATTCACCCTGATCAAGTGGGATTTATACCAGGTATGCAAGGCTGGTTTAATATCAGAAAAACCATTAATGGAATCCATCACATAAATAAAACAAAAGACAAAAACCACATGATCTTATCAATTGATGCAGAAAAGGCATTTGACAAAGTCCAACACCCATTTATGATAAAAACTCTTACCAAAATAGGAATTGAAGGAAAATTCCTCAACATAATAAAGGGCATCTATGCAAAGCCAACAGCCAATATCACTCTAAATGGAGAGAACCTGAAAGCATTTCCCTTGAGAACGGGAACCAGACAAGGATGCCCTTTATCACCGCTCTTATTCAACATCGTGCTGGAAGTCCTAGCCAGGGCAATTAGGCTAGACAAAGAAATAAAAGGTATCTGGATTGACAAGGAAGAAGTAAAGTTATCACTATTTGCAGATGACATGATTATATACACAGAAAACCCTAAGGAATCCTGCAGAAAACTACTGAAACTAATAGAAGAGTTTGGCAGAGTCTCAGGTTATAAAATAAACATACAAAAATCACTTGGATTCCTCTACATCAACAAAAAGAACACCGAAGAGGAAATAACCAAATCAATACCATTCACAGTAGCCCCCAAGAAGATAAGATACTTAGGAATAAATCTTACCAAGGATGTAAAAGACCTATACAAAGAAAACTACAAAGCTCTACTACAAGAAATTCAAAAGGACATACTTAAGCGGAAAAACATACCCTGCTCATGGATAGGAAGACTTAACATAGTAAAAATGTCTATTCTACCAAAAGTCATCTATACATTTAACGCACTTCCGATCGAAATTCCAATATCATATTTTAAGGGGATAGAGAAACAAATCACCAATTTCATATGGAAGGGAAAGAAGCCCCGGATAAGCAAAGCACTACTGAAAAAGAAGAAGAAAGTGGGAGGCCTCACTTTACC